>NC_091193.1:26389385-26414385 GCF_040958095.1 Procambarus clarkii
ATACGAGACCACGTGAGACCACGCGGGACCACGCGGGACTACGCGAGACCACACGGGACTACGCGAGACCACGCAGGACCACGCGAGACCACGCGGGACTACGCAAGACCACACGGGACTACGCGAGACCACGCAGGACCACGCGAGACCACGCGGGACTACGCGAGACCACACGGGACTACGCGAGACCACGCAGGACCACGCGAGACCCCGCGGGACTACGCGAGACCACACGGGACTACGCGAGACCACGCAGGACCACGCGAGACCACGCGGGACTACGCGAGACCACACGGGACTACGCGAGACCACGCAGGACCACGCGAGACCACGCGGGACTACGCGAGACCACACGGGACTACGCGAGACCACGCAGGACCACGCGAGACCCCGCGGGACTACGCGAGACCACACGGGACTACGCGAGACCACGCAGGACCACGCGAGACCACGCGGGACTACGCGAGACCACACGGGACTACGCGAGACCACGCAGGACCACGCGAGACCACGCGGGACTACGCGAGACCACACGGGACTACGCGAGACCACGCAGGACCACGCGAGACCACGCGGGACTACGCGAGACCACGCGGGACCACGCAGGACCACGCGGGAGAGAGGTGCCAGCCACACACAACAGTTCCCAACCTCCTCCTATGGGTGTTAAAGTTGTCACTCATGTGTATCATAATGTGGTCACTATCACCATCCCACACAATCAACATTGCAGCCACTCACCATCCTCTTATCAGTCACTGCATGACAACGGTCCCCCCCCTCCCCCCCCGTGCGCACCATCCTTCTCTCTTCACTACACGCTCGCACACACCTATACCAGCTGTATACTCTGGCACTATATGTATACCCGTTATGGCACTATCATCATGGTGACACTACACTATGGTGCCAAAGATATGTATCCGCCCCCAGCCGCGGGGCGTCGTCAAGCCACCTGAACTGTTTTGTTAGTCTCCTAGGGCACCCAGCGCTGAGACACACATGGCACCCAGCGCTGAGACACATATGGTACCCAGCGCTGAGACATGCATGGCACCCAGCGCTGAGACACACATGGTACCCAGCGCTGAGACACACATGGCACCCAGCGCTCAGACACATATGGCACCCAGCACTGAGACACACATGGCACCCAGCACTGAGACACACATGGCACCCAGCGCTGAGACACACATGGCACCCAGCACTGAGACACACATGGCACCCAGCACTGAGACACACATGGCACCCAGCGCTGAGACACACATGGCACCCAGCGCTGAGACACACATGGCACCCAGCACTGAGACACACATGGCACCCAGCACTGAGACACACATGGCACCCAGCGCTGAGACACACATGGCACCCAGCACTGAGACACATATTGCACTCAGCACTGAGACACATATGGCACCCAGCACTGAGACACATGGCACCCAGCACTGAGACACACATGGCACCCAGCGCTGAGACACACATGGCACCCAGCACTGAGACACACATGGCACCCAGCACTGAGACACATATGGCACCCAGCACTGAGACACATATGGCACCCAGCACTGAGACACACATGGCACCCAGCACTGAGACACACATGGCACCCAGCGCTGAGACACACATGGCACCCAGCGCTCAGACACACATGGCACCCAGCACTGAGACACACATGGCACCCAGCGCTGAGACACACATGGCACCCAGCACTGAGACACACATGGCACCCAGCGCTGAGACACATATGGCACCCAGCACTGAGACACACATGGCACCCAGCGCTGAGACACATATGGCACCCAGCACTGAGACACACATGGCACCCAGCACTGAGACACACATGGCACCCAGCGCTCAGACACACATGGCACCCAGCACTGAGACACATATGGCACCCAGCACTGAGACACACATGGCACCCAGCGCTCAGACACACATGGCACCCAGCACTGAGACACATATGGCACCCAGCACTGAGACACACATGGCACCCAGCGCTCAGACACACATGGCACCCAGCACTGAGACACATATGGCACCCAGCACTGAGACACATATGGCACCCAGCACTGAGACACACATGGCACCCAGCGCTCAGACACACATGGCACCCAGCGCTCAGACACACATGGCACCCAGCACTGAGACACACATGGCACCCAGCACTGAGACACACATGGCACCCAGCACTGAGACACACATGGTACCCAGCACTGAGACACACATGGCACCCAGCACTGAGACACACATGGCACCCAGCACTGAGACACACATGGCACCCAGCGCTGAGACACACATGGCACCCAGCACTGAGACACACATGGCACCCAGCACTGAGACACACATGGCACCCAGCACTGAGACACACATGGCACCCAGCGCTGAGACACACATGGCACCCAGCACTGAGACACACATGGCACCCAGCACTGAGACACACATGGCGCCCAGCACTGAGACACACATGGTACCCAGCACTGAGACACACATGGCGCCCAGCGCTCAGACACACATGGCACCCAGCACTGAGACACATATGGCACCCAGCACTGAGACACACATGGCACCCAGCGCTCAGACACACATGGCACCCAGCACTGAGACACATATGGCACCCAGCACTGAGACACACATGGCACCCAGCGCTCAGACACATATGGCACCCAGCACTGAGACACATATGGCACCCAGCACTGAGACACACATGGCACCCAGCGCTCAGACACACATGGCACCCAGCACTGAGACACATATGGCACCCAGCACTGAGACACACATGGCACCCAGCACTGAGACACATATGGCACCCAGCACTGAGACACACATGGCACCCAGCGCTCAGACACACATGGCACCCAGCGCTCAGACACACATGGCACCCAGCACTGAGACACACATGGTACCCAGCACTCAGACACACATGGTACCCAGCGCTGAGACACATATGGCACCCAGCACTGAGACACACATGGCACCCAGCGCTCAGACACACATGGCACCCAGCACTGAGACACATATGGCACCCAGCGCTGAGACACACATGGTACCCAGCACTGAGACACACATGGCACCCAGCACTGAGACACATATGGCACCCAGCACTGAGACACACATGGCACCCAGCGCTGAGACACACATGGCACCCAGCACTGAGACACACATGGCACCCAGCACTGAGACACACATGGCACCCAGCACTGAGACACACATGGCACCGAGCACTGAGACACACATGGTACCCAGCACTGAGACACACATGGCACCCAGCACTGAGACACACATGGCACCCAGCACTGAGACACACATGGCACCCAGCACTGAGACACACATGGTACCCAGCACTGAGACACACATGGCACCCAGCGCTCAGACACACATGGCACCCAGCGCTCAGACACACATGGCACCCAGCACTGAGACACACATGGCACCCAGCACTGAGACACACATGGCACCCAGCGCTGAGACACACATGGCACCCAGCACTGAGACACACATGGCACCCAGCACTGAGACACACATGGCACCCAGCGCTCAGACACACATGGCACCCAGCACTGAGACACACATGGCACCCAGCACTGAGACACACATGGCACCCAGCACTGAGACACACATGGTACCCAGCACTGAGACACACATGGCACCCAGCGCTCAGACACACATGGCACCCAGCACTGAGACACACATGGCACCCAGCACTGAGACACATATGGCACCCAGCACTGAGACACACATGGCACCCAGCACTGAGACACACATGGCACCCAGCACTGAGACACACATGGCACCCAGCACTGAGACACACATGGCACCCAGCACTGAGACACACATGGTACCCAGCACTGAGACACACATGGCACCCAGCGCTCAGACACACATGGCACCCAGCACTGAGACACACATGGCACCCAGCACTGAGACACATATGGCACCCAGCACTGAGACACACACGGCACCCAGCACTGAGACACACATGGCACCCAGCACTGAGACACACATGGAACCCAGCACTGAGACACACATGGCACCCAGCACTGAGACACACATGGTACCCAGCACTGAGACACACATGGCACCCAGCGCTCAGACACACATGGCACCCAGCACTGAGACACACATGGCACCCAGCGCTCAGACACACATGGCACCCAGCGCTGAGACACACATGGCACCCAGCGCTCAGACACACATGGCACCCAGCACTGAGACACACATGGAACCCAGCACTGAGACACACATGGCACCCAGCGCTGAGACACACATGGCACCCAGCACTGAGACACACATGGCACCCAGCACTGAGACACACATGGTACCCAGCGCTGAGACACACATGGCACCCAGCGCTGAGACACACATGGCACCCAGCACTGAGACACACATGGCACCCAGCACTGAGACACACATGGCACCCAGCACTGAGACACATATGGCACCCAGCACTGAGACACACATGGCACCCAGCGCTGAGACACATATGGCACCCAGCACTGAGACACACATGGCACCCAGCGCTCAGACACACATGGCACCCAGCGCTGAGACACACATGGTACCCAGCGCTGAGACACACATGGCACCCAGCACTGAGACACACATGGCACCCAGCACTGAGACACACATGGCACCCAGCGCTCAGACACACATGGCACCCAGCGCTCAGACACACATGGCACCCAGCGCTCAGACACACATGGCACCCAGCGCTGAGACACACATGGCACCCAGCACTGAGACACACATGGCACCCAGCACTCAGACACACATGGCACCCAGCGCTGAGACACACATGGCACCCAGCACTGAGACACACATGGCACCCAGCACTGAGACACACATGGTACCCAGCGCTGAGACACACATGGCACCCAGCACTGAGACACATATGGCACCCAGCACTGAGACATACATGGTACCCAGCACTGAGACACACATGGCACCCAGCACTGAGACACATATGGCACCCAGCACTGAGACACACATGGCACCCAGCGCTGAGACACATATGGCACCCAGCACTGAGACACACATGGCACCCAGCGCTCAGACACACATGGCACCCAGCGCTCAGACACACATGGCACCCAGCACTGAGACACATATGGCACCCAGCACTGAGACACACATGGCACCCAGCGCTGAGACACACATGGCACCCAGCACTGAGACACACATGGCACCCAGCACTGAGACACACATGGCACCCAGCACTCAGACACACATGGCACCCAGCACTGAGACACACATGGCACCCAGCACTGAGACACACATGGTACCCAGCGCTGAGACACACATGGCACCCAGCACTGAGACACATATGGCACCCAGCACTGAGACACACATGGCACCCAGCGCTCAGACACACATGGCGCCCAGCACTGAGACACACATGGCACCCAGCACTGAGAAACACATGGCACCCAGCACTGAGACACACATGGCACCCAGCACTGAGACACACATGGCACCCAGCACTGAGACACACATGGCACCCAGCACTGAGACACACATGGCACCCAGCACTGAGACACACATGGCACCCAGCGCTCTGACACACATGGCACCCAGCGCTGAGACACACATGGCACCCAGCACTGAGACACACATGGCACCCAGCACTGAGACACACATGGCACCCAGCACTCAGACACACATGGCACCCAGCACTAAGTTGCTTCACGATGGTGCCAGGGTGCCAGGGTGCCAGCGGCTGGCACTCACACTGCTCTTACTCAGCACAAACACTGCTAACGACAATAAATGTGTCAACTATAGGAACTTTTTGGCACTTGTTCGAGTCACTGGTTCGTTTACCTGTTGTTTCTGGCACTGTCAATAATGCCGCGGCACTCACACGAGGCACTCACACGAGGCACTCACACGAGGCACTCATACGAGGCACTCAAGGTTCATGTGAGCTGTTGATCATCGTCAACACCTGCAGGTGTTGTCACTGCTGCCTTCCAGTTAAGTCACTGCTGCCTTCCAGTTAAGTCACTGCTGCCTTCCAGTTAAGTCACAGCTGCCTTCCAGTTAAGTCACTGCTGCCTTCCAGTTAAGTCACTGCTGCCTTCTAGTTAAGTCACTGCTGCCTTCCGGTTAAGTCACTGCTGCCTTCCGGTGAAGTCACTGCTGCCTTCCGGTTAAGTCACTGCTGCCTTCCAGTTAAGTCACTGCTGCCTTCCAGTTAAGTCACTGCTGCCTTCCAGTTAAGTCACTGCTGCCTTCCAGTTAAGTCACTGCTGCCTTCCAGTTAAGTCACTGCTGCCTTCCAGTTAAGTCACTGCTGCCTTCCAGTTAAGTCACTGCTACAAGGGGACGGCAGTCGGACATAGAGAGGTCACTGCTGCCACAGAGGCGTGGCACTGCTACCAGAACCTTCTGGAGGGACTGACAGACACCACCACCAGGGCGACGAGGGTGAGGGCGGAGTGGGCGGCAGTGTGGGCGGCGCTGGTGTGGGCGGGGGCGGCGAGGGTGAGGGCGGCAGCAGGGAGGGCGGACATAAGGCGGGGGGACCTGGCCCCCACCATGCCCACCAGTCTCTCTGCCTCCACCACACACGCCCGCGCCACCAGGGGCGGCGGCTTGGGCGTGTGGGCGGCCGTGGGCGTGACCAGCACCAGCAGGTGGCCCTCCAGCGTCAGGTGGCCCCTCACCTGGCACTCTGAGACGGCGACTTGGGCGGCGAGGGCGGCGAGGAGGGCGGAGACGGAGAGCGGGCGGAGGGTGGGGAGGGCGACGGCGGCCACCTCCAGCAGGCGGGTGGACCAGGCCAGCACCACCCCGCCCCCACACACCCGCCCACAACACCACCCACGCCACTCCACGCCCACACACCTGCAACACAATCAACTATAAGTCTCGAGAAGTGTATGTACAGCGCGCAACACCCTCCAACATCGCCTCGCACGCTGCAATAACACAATTATCAACCAATAATTATTAACCAATGTATAGGTTAATAAGAGCATAGATTTTGGCTGTGTATATAGGCTTGTGTTAGGTGGTGTATATAGGCCTGTGTTAGTGTATATAGGCCTGTGTTAGGTGGTGTATATAGGCCTGTGTTAGTTTGTGTATATAGGCCTGTGTTAGGTGGTGTATATAGGCCTGTGTTAGTTTGTGTATATAGGCCTGTGTTAGGTTGTGTATATAGGCCTGTGTTAGGTGATGTATATAGGCCTGTGTTAGGTGGTGTATATAGGCCTGTGTTAGGTGATGTATATAGGCCTGTGTTAGGTGGTGTATATAGGCCTGTGTTAGGTGGTGTATATAGGCCTGTGTTAGGTGATGTATATAGGCCTGTGTTAGGTGGTGTATATAGGCCTGTGTTAGGTGGTGTATATAGGCCTGTGTTAGGTGATGTATATAGGCCTGTGTTAGGTGATGTATATAGGCCTGTGTTAGGTGGTGTATATAGGCCTGTGTTAGGTGGTGTATATAGGCCTGTGTTAGGTGATGTATATAGGCCTGTGTTAGGTGGTGTATATAGGCCTGTGTTAGGTGATGTATATAGGCCTGTGTTAGGTGGTGTATATAGGCCTGTGTTAGGTGATGTATATAGGCCTGTGTTAGGTGGTGTATATAGGCCTGTGTTAGGTGATGTATATAGGCCTGTGTTAGGTGATGTATATAGGCCTGTGTTAGGTGGTGTATATAGGCCTGTGTTAGGTGGTGTATATAGGCCTGTGTTAGGTGGTGTATATAGGCTTGTGTTAGGTGGTGTATATAGGCCTGTGTTAGGGGTGTCTTGTGTGGCAAGCACTTGTGAGAGCGGGTCGTCAGGTGGTGCTCGTCCGACGCCGTAGACCTCCCACGCCACAATAAAAAGAATGTTTATTTAATTATAAAATCATAATTATATATATTATGAACTTGTCTATAGTCAGGTCTAATGAAGTTTAGGTGAAGTGTTTTGGTTCTGGCGGCAGTGTCTGATGTTTCAATCCTTCCTCCAACCCGTCCTCGACTCAAGTCCATTCCATCCAGCGGTCGACCCTACAGACACATTCATAAATTTTAACATGCTGTTCATTCAAAACGGGAATTTTCTCAATTATAAATTAATATTATAATATATTAGCATATTGTGTATATATAGGCATAGAATAGGTTAGGTGTTTAGGTTCTGTTGGCGATTATTTGTATTTGTAGTACGTGAGTGAAGCATTTACAGCGTTGTGATTCGAACAAAATTCGTCAGTGAAGCACTTGTTCCGGATATGTTCGAACGTCAGCAGTTGTGAGTCGTGTGTAAACCGTTTTTCATTCATAAACAGCTGGGGTTTGGCGGGTGGATGGAATGACTTCTCCCGGTGGGTACCCGGCCGCCGGGCACCTCACCACATCTCATCGCTAACGGTGTTTAATGATTCAATTAACAATTTTACAGTTGTTTGTTATCGAAAAGTTTTATGAAGACTCTGTTTATAGATGTTATGAGTTTGTTTGTGTTGCTTGGACACAAAGAGCGGGACGCAGGACCAGGCACCACTGAGCCTTCACAAAGAGCGGGACGCAGGACCAGGCACCACTGAGCCTTCACAAAGAGCGGGACGCAGGACCAGGCACCACTGAGCCTTCACAAAGAGCGGGACGCAGGACCAGGCACCACTGAGCCTTCACAAAGAGCGGGACGCAGGACCAGGCACCACTGAGCCTTCACAAAGAGCGGGACGCAGGACCAGGCACCACTGAGCCTTCACAACCACCTGCACAACACCTTCTCGATCTCAACGTTGTAATTTATGACTTTAATAATTATTATTTTAATATATTCTTCTTCTAGGGGCAGCTGCCAGCCAGAGTCAACCCTTACAAGAACATCTAGACCAGTGAACACACACACACGCACACACACACACACACACACACACACACACACACACACACACACACACATACACACACACACACACACACACACACACACACACACACACACACACACACACACCTAAAACACCGCCCCACCCATCCAGTACACACACACACACACAAACACACACACACACAAAAGCACGCACACAGTGACCAGTGGCCGAGCGGACAGAACGCTGGACAAGTGATCCTGTGGTCCTGGGTTCGATCCCGGGCGCCGAAGAGAAACGATGGGCAGTTTCTTTCACCCTATGCCCCTGTTACCTAGTAGTAAACCGGTACCTGGGAGTTAGTCAGCTGTCACGGGCTGCTTCCTGGTGTGTGTGTGTGTGTGTGTGTGTGTGTGTGTGTGTGTTTGTGTGTGTGTGTGGAAAAAAAGGTAGTAGTAGTAGTAGTGGAAATAGTTGATTGACAGTTGAGAGGCGGGCCGAAAGAGCAGAGCTCAACCCCCGCAAGCACAACTAGGTGAATACAACTAAATGAAAACACACAAACACACACACACAGAGCCCGATAGGCTCAGGAATCTGTACACCTGTTGATTGACGGTTGAGAGGCGGGACCAAAGAGCCAGAGCTCAACCCCCGCAAACACAACTAGGTGAGTACAACTAGGTGAGTACACCATATCTCGCCTTCCTCTCTCTCCCCCTTCTCTCTCTCTCTCTCTCTCTCTCTCTCTCTCTCTCTCTCTCTCTTTTTCTCTCTCTCCCTCTCTCTCCCCCCCTCTATCTCTTTCATAGGGAAAAACATGAGAGGGAGACTAACTCGGCGAAGCAACCTCAGGGAGACAAACATGGTAGGAACAAACTCAGAGGAAGGGGGAGGAACAGGAAGCCTGGATTAAGGTGGCATTCCAGCAAATGTGGGATGAATTCAGTGAAGGACTGAGGGTAATGAGGGAGACAGTAACCAACCTGCAGGATGAACTAAGGGCAGCAAAGGAGGAGATAAGAAGCCTGAAGGAGACTCCTCTACAATACCAGACACAAACCATCCCTCAGGGAGATGGTGATGATACTGTTGAGGGGACTTCTACAAAACATCCCTCATTTGCAGAATTGTTTAAAAAGAGCCCTAAAGCTAGGTCTGCAGTTAGGGAAATTGCCATGGAAGTGGCTTCTTCTCAGGAAGCAGCTAGATGTACTTTATTAGCCAGCTGATAGAGCGAAAAAGAGCAGTAGTAATAGTAGGCATTAAGGAGAAAACAGGGATCAGTCCAGTGGAGAGGAAAGACAAGGATAAAAATCAAGTTAATGAGATCCTTAAAGGGGTAAAGATAGAGAGGGCTGACCAAAATATTTTAAAGGTTTTCAGGATTGGACAGTACAACAAGGACAGAGACCGACTGATAAAGGTAATATTCACTAGCGAGAGAATAAAATAGGACTTGTTAGCAAATAAGAGCAGACCAGCATATGTACAGAAATTCAAAACAGTATTCCTGCAGAGGGATATGATAAGGAACGAGAGAATGAGGGCAGCAGCCTCCACAAGATGCTCAACAGACATAGTGAGACTAGCACCACCCACATCTGCCACCCAATAGATGTCCCACATGCCCCAACAATTGGTGCCTAAGGTGCCCACCTAGGGCACCCTCCCCCCAATCCCCCCCTCCCCAGGATCTCCCTTCTCTTCCACCCCCAAGCCCTCCCTAATCCCCCATGCTATCCCTTCTCCTCAAGCCCCTCCCTTCTCCCCCACTCCCCTAAGCCCTCCCTTCTTCCTCATCCCCCTCAGCACTCCCTTTCCCCCAACCTCCCCCCCCCCCAAGCCCTCCTTCCTCTTCTGCCCTCCCAAGCCCCCCATTTCCCCCATCCCCCCAAACCATCTTTTCTCCCCTATCCCTTCCCCCTCAAGCCCTACCTCCTACACCACTCTCCCCGTACTAGATCCGCCCAGCCCCCTCACAGCTCAGATCCCCCAGGTCCCCCTTCATAAGCCCTTCCATCCCGGTTCCTCCCTGTTTCCCTGCTTCAGGGGAAGCAAAAGGATCTATGAAAGGACAGAAAAGAGTCCATTTCAGGGTGATGTACTCAACCATAGAAGAGATCACAAGCAAGACAAGTGAACTTAGGGAAAGAGCACAAGAAGTGAAGCCAGATGTAATAGGATGCACAGAAACAAAACTCTCAGGAATCATAACGAATGTTGTGTTTCCCCAGGACGAGGGATTCAGAGACTACATAACAGGCACCATGACGATGAGTGGACCAAGAGTAGTAGTAGTAGCAGTGATATAACCCTCCACTAAATGACAGAAGACCCAGTCAAGAGTATGACAACAACAACATGGCAGTTAACACTATAATTGAGAGGGCAGCCTCTGCTGCCTGTAGAAATAGATCCCACCTGCTCATCATGCGCGACTTCAATCACGGAAGGATAGACTTGAAGAACAAGGAACTGCATGGAGGTGAGGATACATGGAGAGCCAAACTAACGGAGGTGGCGACAAGAACCTTGTTAAGCCAGCATGTCAGGGAACTCACAAGGATGAGAGGAAACGATGAACCAGCGAGAGACTACCTAATCTTCACTCTGAACGATTCCGACATAAGGGAAATCGATTTCGAGGCCCCCAGTAGGAATGAGCGACCACAGTGTACTGGTGTTTGGGTATCTGGTTGAAGAAGGGTTATTGAACTCGAGGAGGGGTACTGAAATCAAAAGGCTGGCATTCCGAAAGGGAAACTATGAGGACATAAGAAAATTCCTAACAGATATAACATGGGAAACAGAGCTCAGTGGAAAGACGGTCCAAGACATGATGGACTACATCACACAGAAGTGTAAGGAGGCAGCAGACAAGTTTGTCCCAGTCCAAAAGGAAAACAATGAAATGAGGATGAGAAACCCATGGTTTAATCAGAGATGTAGGCTAGCTAAGCAGCAAAGTAAAAGGGCATGGAGAAACGATAGAAATAACAGGACACTTGAGAGCAGATAAAGATACCAGAATGCCAGGAATGAATATGTCAGGTTGAGAAGGGAAGCAGAAAGACAATACGAAAATGATATTGCAAGCAAGGCAAAGACTCCAACCTAAATTGCTGCATAGCCACATCAGGAGAAAACCAACAGTAAAGGGACAGGTTATGAAATTAAGGATAAGCGGAAGGATTCACTACAAATGACAAAGAAGTGTGTGAGGAACTGAATAAGAAATTCCAGCTGGTCTTCACTTTAGAGCAAGGGGAAGTTCCAGAGATAAGAGAGGGAATAGTTAACCAGGAACGACTAGAAGAGTTTGAGATTACCAGTGGGGAAGTAAGGAAGCTTTTACTAGAGTTGGATGTGACAAAGGATATAGGCCCGGATGGAATCTCCCCTTGGATACTAAAGGAAGGAGCAGAAGCACTGTGCCTGCCACTCTCCATAGTGTATAACAAATCACTGGCAACAGGAGAACTACTAAGAATTTGGAACTACTAAGATAAAGATAAACTGTTTAAGATGGGTGGTACGCGAACAAGGGGACACAGATGGAAACTGAGTACCCAAATGAGCCACAGGGACGTTAGAAAGAACTTTTTCAGTGTCAGAGTAGTTAACAGGTGGAATGCATTAGGCAGTGATGTGGTGGAGGCTGACTCCATAGACAGTTTCAAATGTAGATATGATAGAGCCCAGTAGGCTCAGGAACCTGTACACCAGTTGATTTACGGTTGAGAGGCGGGACCAAACAGCCAGAGGTCCACCCCCGCAAGCACAACTATGTGAGTCACACACACAGTAGCAGAGTGGACAGCATGCAGAACTCGTAATTCTGTGGCCCAGGTTCGATTCCCGGACCAGGCAGAAACAAATGGTCAAAGTTTCTTTCACCCTGAATGTGTAACGGGGTAGAAATATAAGAAATATGAAAAAGAAAGGAATGAATAATGAAGTAATGAGTGAGGGTTTGGGGTGAGGGAAGTAGAGAGGAGGGAGGAGTAGGTGGGAGGAGTGAGGAGTGGAGTCGGGGAGTAACGAGAACTGGTCGGGTGGAAGGGAAAGTGGGAGAGAGGCGGAGGGAGAGGAGAGAGAGTAGGAAGTAGTGGTAGAAGGTAGATGAATATAAGTATAAAGTATAAAAGAGTATATAAGTATAAGTATAAAAGAAGGAATATAAATGGCTGCCACCATCAATTCTAGTTCATTACATACTAGGCAATGAATGGAACTTGTCTGTACTCTAAGCTCTTATCAAAAGTTACTTTAGCATGTATCAACTGGAATCCTGTATCCTGTTCCATGCAAGATTCTTTAAGTCAATAAAATCAGAGACACTCTCGCCTCAACTGACAAAGTTCTAGGGGAACCAAATTAAAGACAAGTTTAACAATAAATTCATCAATTATATTTAACATGATCTATATATATCAAAATTCTGGAAATTTTACTTAAGGTTCACTATGTCAAGATAAAATACAATGTGAGTCACCACACAAGACTTTGAGACGAGTACATCTGTGTGCCGCTGTTGATCACACAACACCTTAGTAAACACCAACTAAGTCACCTTAACGTGCACTCACCCAAGGACTGCCTAAGTTGAATGTAGTCCGGCCGGGAGCCTGTCTCGGCTGCTGCTGATGCACTGCAGTCTGCTATGCTATGTTATGCTATGCTCTCCTCTGCTCTCCAATGTACAGTTCCCTGGGTATTTATTACGAACCGAGGAGCTAAACCCCGCTCACTAAGTAGATGCCCCCAGGCCATCCACCATGCCACGCCTTGACCGGCGGCTTGTTTCATATACACAACCAGCTGCCTGGATACAATTACCGGCATAGTAGATGCAAGGTGAAATCACATGACCTGACCACGGCTCAGTTTGTCGTCAGTAACCCTTGAGAATCTTGAATGTGGTGATCATGTCCCCCCAAACTCTTCTGTCTTCCAACGAAGTGAGGTTCAATTCCCGTAGTCTCTCCTCGTAGCTCATACCTCTCAGCTCTGGTACTAGTCTGGTGGCAAACCTTTGAACCTTTTCCAGTTTAGTCTTATGCTTGACTAGATATGGACTCCATGCTGGAGCCGCATACTCTAGGATTGGTCTGACATATGTGGTATATAATGTTCTGAAAGATTCCTTACACAAGTTTCTAAAGGCCGTTCTTATGTTAGCCAACCTGGCATATGCTGCTGATGTTATCCTCTTGATATGAGCTTCAGGGGACAGGTCTGGCGTGTGTGTGTGTGTGTGTGTGTGTGTGTGTGTGTGTGTGTGTGTGTGTGTGTGTGTGTGTGTGTGTGTGTGTGTGTGTGTGTGTACTCACCTAGTTGTACTCACCTAGTTGTGTTTGCGGGGGTTGAGCTCTGGCTCTTTGGTCCCGCCTCTCAACCGTCAATCAACAGGTGTACAGATTCCTGAGCCTATCGGGCTCTGTCATATCTACACTTGAAACTGTGTATGGAGTCAGCCTCCACCACATCACCCCCTAATGCATTCCATTTGTCAACCACTCTGACACTAAAAAAGTTCTTTCTAATATCTCTGTGGCTCATTTGGGCACTCAGTTTCCACCTGTGTCCCCTTGTGCGTGTTCCCCTTGTGTTAAATAGACTGTCTTTATCTACCCTATCAATCCCCTTCAGAATCTTGAATGTGGTGATCATGTCCCCCCTAACTCTTCTGTCTTCCAGCGAAGTGAGGTTTAATTCCCGTAGTCTCTCCTCGTAGCTCATACCTCTCAGCTCGGGTACTAGTCTGGTGGCAAACCTTTGAACCTTTTCCAGTTTAGTCTTATCCTTGACTAGATATGGACTCCATGCTGGGGCTGCATACTCCAGGATTGGCCTGACATATGTGGTATACAAAGTTCTGAATGATTCTTTACACAAGTTTCTGAATGCCGTTCGTATGTTGGCCAGCCTGGCATATGCCGCTGATGTTATCCGCTTGATATGTGCTGCAGGAGACAGGTCTGGCGTGATATCAACCCCCAAGTCTTTTTCCTTCTCTGACTCCTGAAGAATTTCCTCTCCCAGATGATACCTTGTATCTGGCCTCCTGCTCCCTACACCTATCTTCATTACATTACATTTGATTGGGTTAAACTCTAACAACCATTTGTTCGACCATTCCTTCAGCTTGTCTAGGTCTTCTTGAAGCCTCAAACAGTCCTCTTCTGTTTTAATCCTTCTCATAATTTTAGCATCGTCCGCAAACATTGAGAGAAATGAATCGATACCCTCCGGGAGATCATTTACATATATCAGAAACAAGATAGGGCCGAGTACAGAGCCCTGTGGGACTCCACTGGTGACTCCACGCCAATCGGAGGTCTCACCCCTCACCGTAACTCTCTGCTTCCTATTGCTTAGATACTCCCTTATCCACTGGAGCACCTTACCAGCTACACCTGCCTGTCTCTCCAGCTTATGTACCAGCCTCTTATGCGGTACTGTGTCAAAGGCTTTCCGACAATCCAAGAAAATGCAGTCCGCCCAGCCCTCTCTTTCTTGCTTAATCTGTGTCACCTGATCGTAGAATTCTATCAAGCCTGTAAGGCAAGATTTACCCTCCCTGAATCCATGTTGGCGATTTGTCACGAAGTCCCTTCTCTCCAGATGTGTTACCAGGTTTTTTCTCACGATCTTCTCCATCACCTTGCATGGTATACAAGTCAAGGACACTGGCCTGTAGTTCAGTGCCTCTTGTCTGTCGCCCTTTTTGTATATTGGGACCACATTCGCCGTCTTCCATATTTCTGGTAGGTCTCCCATCTCTAGTGACTTACTATACACTATGGAGAGTGGCAAGCAAAGTGCCTCTGCACACTCTTTCAGTACCCATGGTGAGATCCCATCTGGACCAACCGCCTTTCTAACATCCAGATCCAGCAGGTGTCTCTTGACCTCCTCTCTCGTAATTTCGAACTCCTCCAAGGCCGCCTGGTTTACCTCCCTTACTCCTAGCACAGTGACCTCACCCTGTTCTATTGTGATGACCTCCTGGAACCTCTTGTTGAGTTCCTCACACACCTCTCTGTCATTCTCTGTATACCTGTCCTCGCCTGTTCTAAGTTTCAATACCTGTTCTTTCACTGTTGTTTTCCTTCTGATGTGACTGTGGAGTAGCTTTGGTTCGGTCTTGGCTTTGTTTGCTATATCATTTTCAAAATTTTTCTCTGCTTCTCTTCTCACCCTGACGTACTCATTCCTGGTTCTCTGGTATCTCTCCCTGCTTTCTGGTGTTCTGTTATTCCGGAAGTTCCTCCACGCCTTTTTGTTCAGTTTCTTCGCTTCCATACATGCCCTATTATACCATGGATTCTTCTGTTGCTTCTCGGATTTTTCCCTTTGGGCCGGGATGAACCTGTTTACTGCCTCCTGACACTTTTGGGTAACATAGTCCATCATACCCTGTACAGACTTGTCTCTGAGGTCTGTGTCCCAAGGTATTTCACTTAGGAAACTTCTCATCTGTTCATAATTCCCCTTTCGGTATGCCAGCCTTTTGATTCCTAGTTCTTTTTGGGGGGAGATAAGTCCTAGCTCTACCAGGTACTCAAAGTTCAATACACTGTGGTCACTCATTCCCAAGGGCGCTTCCATCTTAACTTCCCTTATATCCCATTCATTTAGGGTAAATATCAAATCAAGCATTGCTGGTTCATCTTCTCCTCTCATTCTTGTTGGCTCTTTGGTATGCTGGATGTGTGTGTGTGTGTGTGTGTGTGTGTGTGTGTGTGTGTGTGTGTGTGTGTGTGTGTGTGTGTGTGTGTGTGTGTGTGTGGTGTGTGTGCGTGTGTGGTGTGTGTGCGTGTGTGTGTGTGTGTGTGTGTGTGCGTGCGTGTGTGTGTTAGAGAGAAATATATGTAGTAGACATAAGAGAAAAAATAGATTAGAAAGGTGGGGTCAAGAGCTAATAGCTCGATCCTCCAGACACATATAGTAAAACGTTCACACCAAGTAAACAGTTTTCATTTAGCGTGAGAGTAGTGGGGGAACGGAACGAACTAAAGGAGCAGATTAGGAAGCAAACTCTATGCAGGCGATGAGTCACAATAACGTGGCTGAAGTATGTTGACCAGACCACAAGACCTCAAGACAATCGACTTGAGAATGGTCCAGGACGGACCGAAACGTCGTCGTCCCTTCAATTTCTAGTGTGTGGTCTGGTCAACAAGCAAACTATCATTTTAAAAGTAGAAATGATAGGGAAATAGGATATTGTTGTAAACAACCGGAGGCTTGAAAGGCAGGGTCCAAGAGCTAATGCTCGATCCTGAAGGCAGAAATAGGTGAATACACCCACACACCCCCACCATTACCTGGGTGACACAAATAATGTATATGTCACACTGATGATTCAAACATTCTAGGAGGCCTACATGGCACCCCTTTCAACCCTTGACACTTGAGTATCATATCTGAAGCCCGTGTGGCACTCTTGACACCCGTGTGGCGCCCTTGACACCCGCGTGACACCCCTGGCACCTGTGAGGTACTGACCCTGGAGTAGGAGCAGCCGGGCAGGTGACACTGGGACACGATGTACCCGGCACGCCCACCGCCCTGCACGGACCCTGGTAGTCTACGGGCACATAGTGGGCGTGGGCGTGGCACTCTGACGCCCACGTCCGCCCGTCACGCCCACACACCTCACCTGACGACGAGCACCTTGTCTGAAACAATATAAGATATAATTACACTTGAGTTTATGTCTTGTCTATGTATCACAGGGGACTGTAGGGGTGAGTGTATGTGATGCACACACACACACACACACACACACACACACACACACACACACACACAGTGTGTGTGTGTGGCTGTGCTGGTGAAAGAACCCCTAAAGGTAAGAGAGGTAATAATTGAAAACTCCTGGGAATTTGACTTAATGCCATTGCAGGTCTAGAATCAGCATGATAAACTAATCGCAAATGCCTACAGCCCACCAACAAGCAACACTATGGACAAAGAAGGAACTGGATGACAAACGAGAGGTCCCCATAATGGTCACGCGAGAGATTATAGCAAAAGCAGATAAACATATATGACGATTGTTAGTCCTGGGAGACTTCGACTTCAAAACAATAGACTGGGACGCCTACGAAGCATGAATGGAGAATATTTGGACAGGCAGATTTGTTAACCTCATTCTGGAGACATTCTTGTATCAAGACGTCAAGCAGGCCACAAGAGTGAGGGAAGGGGATGTTCCATCAGTACTGGATCTAATATTCACCAAGAAAGAGGAAGAGATATTTGACATCCAGTACCGCCCTCCCTTGGGAAAGAGTGATCACGTCCTCTTGGAAGTCAAATATGCTTTGCGATATAATCTAGTAGAGAATGGGGACATTGAAACACTTGAGAAACTCGACTTCAAGAGGACACCATTGGGAACTTTGAATTTTTTTAATGAGTTTAATTGGACAGACTTGTTGCTAGGCAGGGAAGAAAATGAGATGAGTGCCAAATTTTGTGAAATATATGACAAAGGCACACAAACAGTCATACCAAAACAGAGGTGCAGGACCAGAAAACAGGATTGGTTCAAAAGAAATAATGAGAGGGCAAGAAAGGAAAAGATAAGAAAATGGGTACAATATAGGAAGAGGCCTGATCCACAAACATACCATCACAACAAGCAAGTAAGAAACAATTACACAGCAGTGAGGAGAGAAGCAGAAAGTAACTTTGAGAAAGGTATAGCAGACAAATGTAAAACAGATCCAAGCCTTTTCTATAAATTTTTTAAAAGCAAACTGCATGTAAAAGATAAAAGAAACGAACAGGACTACTGAGAATGAAAAAGAAATGTGTGAAACGGTAAATAAACAGTTCCAAGGTGTGTTTGTACAAAATGAAGATTTCATAAAAACGTACTCAATACCAATTGCAGAGCACGCCAGAGAATACATAGAGGTATCCCAAGATGAAGTTGAAAAATTACTCAAGGGGACAGAAAGAAATAAAGCAGTTGGACCTGATGGAGTTTCACCTTGGGTGCTGCGAGAATGTGCAACTGAGCTGAGCATTCCACTCTAATTAATATTCCAGACATCCATGTGCACAAGAATCTCAGCAGATATACGGAAAAGGCAAACACAGTACCACTCTATAAAAATGGTAGTCGAGATGAACCTCTAAACTGTAGACTCGTATCATTAACAAGCGTGGTAGTCAAAACACTAGAAACAATAGTTATAGCCAAATAGGTTGAACATCTAGAGAGTAATGACATAATAACGGACAGACAGTATGGTTTATGAACAGGAAGATCCTGTGTAACAAATCTACTTAGTGATTATGATTGAGCCACAGACATATTACAGGAAAGAGCTAGTTGGGTTGACTGTGTCTCTCTGGACCTAAAAAAGGCTTTTGACAGAGTCCCACACAAGAGGCTGTTCTGGAAACTGGAACATGCTGGAGGAGTGACAGGGAGACTGCTGACATTGATGAACAATTTACTAGCTGACAGATGAGGGCAGTAATCAGAGACAATGTATCAGACTGGAGGAGTGTTACTAGCGGAGTCCCACAGGGTTCAGTTCTTGCACCAGTGATGTTCATCGTCTACATAAACCATCTACCAGAAGGAACACAGAATTATATGAACATGTTTGTTGATGATGCTAAGACACTGGGGAAGACAGGTGACGCAGACCATTGTAATGTTCTTCACATTGATCTAGATAAAATAAGTGCCTGGAGCGTCAAGTGGCAAATGGAATTCAATGTGAATAAATGCCATGTTATTGAACGTGTAATCTGAGGAAATAGACCACACACAACTTACAAATTATGTGGAAAGGAATTACAGAACTCTAATATAGACCGAGACCTGGGGGGGGGGAGGGGGGGTGTTGAGGATAGTAAACTGTCGTCAGAGGAACACATAACGAACATTGTGAGAGGCGCGTGTGTGTCGCTTTCCAACTTCACACTTGCTTTTATTTACATGGCTGGTGAAACACTAAAGAAACTGTTCATGACTTATGTGAGACCAAAGTTAGAATATGCAGCAGTTGTATGGTGCCCAAACCTCAAGATGCATATAAATTCACTGGAAAAGATGTAAAGGTATTCCACAAAATGGCTCCGGAACTGAAAAACAGGAGCAACGAGGAGACACTAGAGGCGTTAATCATGCCAAAACTAGACGATAGAAGAGAGGTGATATGATCACCACTTACAAAATATTAACAGGAATCGACCCAATTCACAAAGGGGAATTCCTGTAAACAGCAACTACAAGGGAACACAGATTTGAGCTTAGGAAACAAAGGTGCCGAAAAACCAGAGTTTCTTTGACAGACAGAGTGGTAGACGGCTGGAGCCAGCTAGGTGAGAAGGTGGTGCAGGAAACATTGTTGTTCAGGAGACGGCCACCAGCTGGCCGTCTGCCTCGACACCTGCCAATGTTAACAATCCGACCGATCAGCTGACAGGTGTAAACAATCCGGCCGATCAGCTGACAGGTGTAAACAATCCGGCCGATCAGCTGACAGGTGTAAACAATCCGACCGATCAGCCGACAGGTGTAAACAATCTTAGCGATCAGCTGATAGAGGTAACCAGTTCTGGCTGGTCACTTAGTAAGTGTAAAGAACTTGGCCAGTTAGGCGATGAATGCCAACACTACTTGTCAGCTGTTAGAGGTAAACAACTATTAGCCCCAGGTAAGCCAGCCACCTGTTGCACCAGCTGCACCTACTAACCCCAGGTAAGCCAGCCACCTGTTGCACCAGCTGCACCTTCTAACCCCAGGTAAGCCAGCCACCTGTTGCACCAGCTGCACCTTCTAACCCCAGGTAAGCCAGCCACCTGTTGCACCAGCTGCACCTTCTAACCCCAGGTAAGCCAGCCACCTGTTGCACCAGCTGCACCTTCTAACCCCAGGTAAGCCAGCCACCTGTTGCACCAGCTGCACCTTCTAACCCCAGGTAAGCCAGCCACCTGTTGCACCAGCTGCACCTTCTAACCCCAGGTAAGCCAGCCACCTGTTGCACCAGCTGCACCTTCTAACCCCAGGTAAGCCAGCCACCTGTTGCACCAGCTGCACCTTCTAACCCCAGGTAAGCCAGCCACCTGTTGCACCAGCTGCACCTTCTAACCCCAGGTAAGCCAGCCACCTGTTGCACCAGCTGCACCTTCTAACCCCAGGTAAGCCAGCCACCTGTTGCACCAGCTGCACCTTCTAACCCCAGGTAAGCCAGCCACCTGTTGCACCAGCTGCACCTTCTAACCCCAGGTAAGTCAGCCACCTGTTGCACCAGCTGCACCTACTAACCCCAGGTAAGCCAGCCACCTGTTGCACCAGCTGCACCTTCTAACCCCAGGTAAGCCAGCCACCTGTTGCACCAGCTGCACCTTCTAACCCCAGGTAAGCCAGCCACCTGTTGCACCAGCTGCACCTTCTAACCCCAGGTAAGCCAGCCACCTGTTGCACCAGCTGCACCTTCTAACCCCAGGTAAGCCAGCCACCTGTTGCACCAGCTGCACCTACTAACCCCAGGTAAGCCAGCCACCTGTTGCACCAGCTGCACCTTCTAACCCCAGGTAAGCCAGCCACCTGTTGCACCAGCTGCACCAACTAACCACAGGTAATCCATCCCGGATTCGATTCCCGGAAGTATTGAAATGGTTGGGCACTTTTCACCTAATGCCACTGTTCACCTAGCAGTAAATAGATACCCAGGAGTTCGGCAACTATTGTGGGGGCTGCATCCTGGGGAGGGGGGGGGGAGTCAGTGGTTCCGTCTTAGAAGAGAGAAGGATACAAGCCTGTATCCTTGGATATATGTATGTATATATATATATATATATATATATATATATATATATATATATATATATATATATATATATATATATATATATATAATGTTATTAAATATGACCGAAAAAGTAAGATTAATAATTCTAACACGAATTTTCTCAATATTTCTTATGTTTCTTTTTACTGTTGATGGTAATTGAAAAATCAATTCTCCAAAATTCATTGTTATTTCTAGTCTGACGTGACTCTTGAACGTGTTTCGTAATAACTTATTACATTTTCAAAGACTTTAGTTTACACACACACAACTATAACCTGCAAACACTAAACAGAGTTTTACTATGCTATCATTTAAACAGCTTTTATCTTATATACTCGCATTTGGGTGAGGTGATATGTTACAACAGTTTTGGATGAGGTGAACAAAACTTTCAACACAAGACAGAACACGAAACAATGGGTATAAATTGGATAAATTAAAGGGAAGAATGGAAGTAATTGCAAAAAGGCCTATTGGCCCATATTTCTTGATGCTTCTATATTGGTGCGGAGTATTGAAGTGGGTAGAATATAGTTGTGCATTAATTGGCTGTTGATTGCTGGTGTTGACTTCTTGATGTGTAGTGCCTCGCAGATGTCAAGCCGCCTGCTATCGCTGTATCTATCGATGATTTCTATGTTGTTTGTTAAGACTTCTCTGGTGATGGTCTGGTTGTGGGAAGAGATTATATGTTCCTTTATGGAGCCCTGTTGCTTATGCATCGTTAATCGCCTGGAAAGAGATGTTGTTGTCTTGCCTATATACTGAATTCTTTGAGGCTTACAGTCCCCAAGAGGGCATTTGAAGGCATAGACGACGTTGGTCTCTTTTAAAGCGTTCTGCTTTGTGTCTGGAGAGTTTCTCATGAGTAGGTTGGCCGTTTTTTTGGTTTTATAGTAAATCGTCAATTGTAACTTCTGATTTTTTTCTGTAGGGATAACATTCCTATTAACAATATCTTTCAGGACTCTTTCCTCCGTTTTATGAGCTGTCTTCCCACAACCGGACCATCACCAGAGAAGTTTTAACAAACAACACAGAAATCATCGATAGATACAGCGATAGCAGGCGGCTTGACATCTGCGAGGCACTACACATCAAGAAGTCAACACCAGCAATCAACAGCCAATTAATGCACAACTATATTCTACCCACTTCAAGACTCCGCACCAATATAGAAGCATCAAGATGTATGGGCCAAAATGGGACCGGAGTCATAACTGTAAACATCTGATGCTCGAAAGGCGGGATCCAAGAGTCACTGCTCGATTCTGCAGGCACAAATATGTGAGTACACACACACACACACACACACACACACACACACACACACACACACACACACACACACACACACACACACGCACACACGCACACACACACACACACACACACACACACACACACACACACACACACACGCACGCACACACACACACACACACACACACACACACATTTCTCTCAATGTTTGCGGACGATGCTAAAATTATGAGAAGGATTAAAACAGAAGAGGACTGTTTGAGGCTTCAAGAAGACCTAGACAAGCTGAAGGAATGGTCGAACAAATGGTTGTTAGAGTTTAACCCAACCAAATGTAATGTAATGAAGATAGGTGTAGGGAGCAGGAGGCCAGATACAAGGTATCATCTGGGAGAGGAAATTCTTCAGGAGTCAGAGAAGGAAAAAGACTTGGGGGTTGATATCACGCCAGACCTGTCTCCTGCAGCACATATCAAGCGGATAACATCAGCGGCATATGCCAGGCTGGCCAACATACGAACGGCATTCAGAAACTTGTGTAAAGTATCATTCAGAACTTTGTATACCACATATGTCAGGCCAATCCTGGAGTATGCAGCCCCAGCATGGAGTCCATATCTAGTCAAGGATAAGACTAAACTGGAAAAGGTTCAAAGGTTTGCCACCAGACTAGTACCCGAGCTGAGAGGTATGAGCTACGAGGAGAGACTACGGGAATTAAACCTCACTTCGCTGGAAGACAGAAGAGTTAGGGGGGACATGATCACCACATTCAAGATTCTGAAGGGGATTGATAGGGTAGATAAAGACAGTCTATTTAACACAAGGGGAACACGCACAAGGGGACACAGGTGGAAACTGAGTGCCCAAATGAGCCACAGAGATATTAGAAAGAACTTTTTTAGTGTCAGAGTGGTTGACAAATGGAATGCATTAGGGGGTGATGTGGTGGAGGCTGACTCCATACACAGTTTCAAGTGTAGATATGACAGAGCCCGATAGGCTCAGGAATCTGTACACCTGTTGATTGACGGTTGAGAGGCGGGACCAAAGAGCCAGAGCTCAACCCCCGCAAACACAACTAGGTGAGTACAACTAGGTGAGTACACACACACACACACACACACACACGCACACACACACACACACACACACACACACACACACCCCCCTCTTATCCACCCCCTGTACCCTCCCCCTCTTATCCACCCCCTGTACCCTCCCCCTCTCCCCCACCACCCCAAGCCCTCCCTCCTCCACCAATCCCCCCGTGCCAGGTCCCCCCAGCTCCCACTCACCCCAGATCCCAAAGGTCCCCCCCAGAAAAGAAGCAGAAGAGAGTCAGTTTCAGGGTGATGTACTCAAACATAGATGGGATCACAAGCAAGACAAGTGAACTAAGGGAAAGAGCACAAGAAGTTAACCCAGATGTAATCGGACTCACTGAAACAAAACTCTCTGGAATCATAAAGAATGCCGTGTTTCCCCAGGAGTATACAGTAATAAGGAAAGAGAGGGAAGGTAGAGGAGGAGGCGGAGTGGCCCTACTCATGAGAAGGGAATGGAGTTTTAAGGAGATGGCCATCCCGGGCTGTGAGGAGTTCAGAGACTACATAGCAGGCACCATAACAATGGGAGGACCAAGAATAGTAGTAGCAGTAATATACAACCCTCCACCAAATGACAGGAGACCCAGTCAAGAGTATGAAAACAACAACAAGGCAGTTAACACTATAATTGAGAGGGCAGCCTCTGCTGCCTGTAGAAATAGATCCCACCTGCTCATCATGGGCGACTTCAATCACGGAAAGATTGACTGGGAGAACAAGGAACCGCATGGAGGCGAGGATACGTGGAGAGCCAAACTATTGGAGGTGGTGACAAGCAACTTTTTAACGCAGCATGTCGGAGAACCCACAAGGATGAGAGGCAATGACGAACCAGCGAGACTCGACCTAGTCTTCACTCTGAACGACTCCGACATAAGAGAAATCGGTTTTGAGGACCCAGTAGGAATGAGCGACCACAGTGTACTGGTGTTTGAGTACTTGATTGAAGAAGGGTTATTGAACTCGAGGAGGGATA
>NC_091193.1:26419385-26464385 GCF_040958095.1 Procambarus clarkii
TCACACACTGCCCCTCACTCTGCTCACACACTGCCCCTCACACTGCTCACGCACTGCCCCTCACACTGCTCACGCACTGACCCTCACACTGCTCACACACTGCCCCTCACACTGCTCACGCACTGCCCCTCACACTGCTCACACACTGCTCACACACTGCCCCTCACACTGCTCAAACACTGCTCCTCACACTGCTCACACACTGCCCCTCACACTGCCCACACACTGCCCCTCACACTGCTCACACACTGTCCCTCACACTGCTCACATACTACTCACACACTGCCCCTCACACTGCTCACGCCGTGCCCCTCACAATGCTCACGCACTGCCCCTCACACTGCTCTCACACTGCTCACACACTGCCCCTGACACTGCTCACACGCACCCTCTCACACTGCTCACACACTGCCCCTCACACTGCTCACACGCACCCTCTCACACTGCTCACACACTGCCCCTCACACTACTCACACACTGCCCCTCACACTACTCACGCACTGCCCCTCACACTGCTCACACACTGCCCTCACACTGCTCACACACTGTCCCTAACACTGCTCACACACTGCCCCTCACACTGCTCACGCCGTGCCCCTCACACTGCTCACGCACTGCCCCTGACACTGCTCTCACACTGCTCTCACACTGCTCACACACTGCCCCTCACACTGCTCTCACACTGCTCACACACTGCCCCTCACACTGCTCACACGCACCCTCTCACACTGCTCACACACTGCCCCTCACACTGCTCTCACACTGCTCACACACTACCCCTCACACTGCTCACACGCACCCTCTCACACTGCTCACACACTGCCCCTCACACTGCTCACACGCACCCTCTCACACTGCTCACACACTGCCCCTCACACTGCTCTCACACTGCTCTCACACTGCTCACACACTACCCCTCACACTGCTCACACGCACCCTCTCACACTGCTCACACACTGCCCCTCACACTGCTCACACGCACCCTCTCACACTGCTCACACACTGCCCCTCACACTACTCACGCACTGCCCCTCACACTGCTCACACACTGCCCTCACACTGCTCACACACTGTCCCTCACACTGCTCACACACTGCTCACACACTGCCCCTCACACTGCTCACGCCGTGCCCCTCACACTGCTCACGCACTGCCCCTCACACAGCTCTCACACTGCTCACACACTGCCCCTCACACTGCTCACACACTGCCCCTCACACTGCTCACACGCACCCTCTCACACTGCTCACACACTGCCCCTCACACTACTCACGCACTGCCCCTCACACTGCTCACACACTGCCCTCACACTGCTCACACACTGTCCCTCACACTGCTCACACACTGCTCTCACACTGCTCACGCCGTGCCCCTCACACTGCTCACGCACTGCCCCTCACACTGCTCTCACACTGCTCACACACTGCCCCTCACACTGCTCACACGCACCCTCTCACACTGCTCACACACTGCCCCTCACACTGCTCACGCACTGCCCCTCACACTGCTCACACACTGCTCTCACACTGCTCTCACACTGCTCACACACTGCCCCTCACACTGCTCTCACACTGCTCACACACTGCCCCTCACACTGCTCACACGCACCCTCTCACACTGCTCACACACTGCCCCTCACACTGCTCTCACACTGCTCTCACACTGCTCACACGCACCCTCTCACACTGCTCACACACTGCTCACACGCACCCTCTCACACTGCTCACACACTGCCCCTCACACTACTCACGCACTGCCCCTCACACTGCTCACACACTACCCTCACACTGCTCACACACTGTCCCTCACACTGCTCACACACTGCTCACACACTGCCCCTCACACTGCTTACGCCGTGCCCCTCACACTGCTCACGCACTGCCCCTTACACTGCTCTCACACTGCTCTCACACTGCTCACACACTGCCCCTCACACTGCTCACACGCACCCTCTCACACTGCTCACACACTGCCCCTCACACTGCTCACACACTGCCCTCACACTGCTCACACACTGTCCCTCACACTGCTCACACACTGCTCACACACTGCCCCTCACACTGCTCACGCCGTGCCCCTCACACTGCTCACGCACTGCCCCTCACACTGCTCTCACACTGCTCTCACACTGCTCACACACTGCCCCTCACACTGCTCACACGCACCCTCTCACACTGCTCACACACTGCCCCTCACACTGCTCACGCAGTGCCCCTCACACTGCTCACACACTGCCCCTCACACTGCTCACACACTGTCCCTCACACTGCTCACACACTGTCCCTCACACTGCTCACGCACTGCCCCTCACACTGCTCACACACTGCCCTCACACTGCTCACACACTGTCCCTCACACTGCTCACACACTGCTCACACACTGCCCCTCACACTGCTCACGCCGTGCCCCTCACACTGCTCACGCACTGACCTCACACTGCTCACGCACTGACCCTCACACTGCTCACGCACTGACCCTCACACTGCTCACACGCTGCCCCTCACACTGCTCTCACACTGCTCTCACACTGCTCACACACTGCCCCTCACACTGCTCACACGCACCCTCTCACACTGCTCACACACTGCCCCTCACACTGCTCACACGCACCCTCTCACACTGCTCACACACTGCCCCTCACACTGCTCACGCACTGCCCCTCACACTGCTCACACACTGCCCCTCACACTGCTCACACACTGTCCCTCACACTGCTCACACACTGCCCCTCACTCTGCTCACACACTGCCCCTCACACTGCTCACGCACTGCCCCTCACACTGCTCACGCACTGACCCTCACACTGCTCACACACTGCCCCTCACACTGCTCACGCACTGCCCCTCACACTGCTCACACACTGCCCCTCACACTGCTCAAACACTGCTCCTCACACTGCTCACACACTGTCCCTCACACTGCTCACACACTGCTCACACACTGCCCCTCACTCTGCTCACACACTGCCCCTCACACTGCTCACGCACTGCCCCTCACACTGCTCACGCACTGACCCTCACACTGCTCACACACTGCCCCTCACACTGCTCACGCACTGCCCCTCACACTGCTCACACACTGCTCACACACTGCCCCTCACACTGCTCAAACACTGCTCCTCACACTGCTCACACACTGCCCCTCACACTGCCCACACACTGCCCCTCACACTGCTCACACACTGTCCCTCACACTGCTCACATACTACTCACACACTGCCCCTCACACTGCTCACGCCGTGCCCCTCACAATGCTCACGCACTGCCCCTCACACTGCTCTCACACTGCTCACACACTGCCCCTGACACTGCTCACACGCACCCTCTCACACTGCTCACACACTGCCCCTCACACTGCTCACACGCACCCTCTCACACTGCTCACACACTGCCCCTCACACTACTCACACACTGCCCCTCACACTACTCACGCACTGCCCCTCACACTGCTCACACACTGCCCTCACACTGCTCACACACTGTCCCTAACACTGCTCACACACTGCCCCTCACACTGCTCACGCCGTGCCCCTCACACTGCTCACGCACTGCCCCTGACACTGCTCTCACACTGCTCTCACACTGCTCACACACTGCCCCTCACACTGCTCTCACACTGCTCACACACTGCCCCTCACACTGCTCACACGCACCCTCTCACACTGCTCACACACTGCCCCTCACACTGCTCTCACACTGCTCACACACTACCCCTCACACTGCTCACACGCACCCTCTCACACTGCTCACACACTGCCCCTCACACTGCTCACACGCACCCTCTCACACTGCTCACACACTGCCCCTCACACTGCTCTCACACTGCTCTCACACTGCTCACACACTACCCCTCACACTGCTCACACGCACCCTCTCACACTGCTCACACACTGCCCCTCACACTGCTCACACGCACCCTCTCACACTGCTCACACACTGCCCCTCACACTACTCACGCACTGCCCCTCACACTGCTCACACACTGCCCTCACACTGCTCACACACTGTCCCTCACACTGCTCACACACTGCTCACACACTGCCCCTCACACTGCTCACGCCGTGCCCCTCACACTGCTCACGCACTGCCCCTCACACAGCTCTCACACTGCTCACACACTGCCCCTCACACTGCTCACACACTGCCCCTCACACTGCTCACACGCACCCTCTCACACTGCTCACACACTGCCCCTCACACTACTCACGCACTGCCCCTCACACTGCTCACACACTGCCCTCACACTGCTCACACACTGTCCCTCACACTGCTCACACACTGCTCACACACTGCCCCTCACACTGCTCACGCACTGCCCCTCACACTGCTCTCACACTGCTCTCACACTGCTCACACGCACCCTCTCACACTGCTCACACACTGCCCCTCACACTGCTCACGCACTGCCCCTCACACTGCTCACACACTGCCCCTCACACTGCTCTCACACTGCTCTCACACTGCTCACACACTGCCCCTCACACTGCTCTCACACTGCTCACACACTGCCCCTCACACTGCTCACACGCACCCTCTCACACTGCTCACACACTGCCCCTCACACTGCTCTCACACTGCTCTCACACTGCTCACACACTGCCCCTCACACTGCTCACACGCACCCTCTCACACTGCTCACACACTGCCCCTCACACTGCTCACACGCACCCTCTCACACTGCTAACACACTGCCCCTCACACTACTCACGCACTGCCCCTCACACTGCTCACACACTGCCCTCACACTGCTCACACACTGTCCCTCACACTGCTCACACACTGCTCACACTGCCCCTCACACTGCTCACGCACTGCCCCCTCACACTGCTCTCACACTGCTCTCACACTGCTCACACACTGCCCCTCACACTGCTCACACGCACCCTCTCACGCTGCTCACACACTGCCCCTCACACTGCTCACACGCACCCTCGCACACTGCTCACGCACTGCACCTCACACTACTCACGCACTGCCCCTCACACTGCTCACACACTGCCCTCACACTGCTCACACACTGTCCCTCACAATGCTCACACACTGCTCACACACTGCCCGTCACACTGCTCACGCCGTGCCCCTCACACTGCTCACGCACTGCCCCTCACACTGCTCTCACACTGCTCACACACTGCCCCTCACACTGCACACACGCACCCTCTCACACTGCTCACACACTGCCCCTCACACTGCTCACGCACTGCCCCTCACACTGCTCACACACTGCCCCTCACACTACTCACACACTGTCCCTCACACTGCTCACACACTGTCCCTCACACTGCTCACACACTGCCCCTCACACTGCTCACGCCGTGCCCCTCACACTGCTCACGCACTGACCCTCACACTGCTCACACGCTGCCCCTCACACTGCTCTCACACTGCTCTCACACTGCTCACACACTGCCCCTCACACTGCTCACACGCACCCTCTCACACTGCTCACACACTGCCCCTCACACTGCTCACACGCACCCTCTCACACTGCTCACACACTGCCCCTCACACTGCTCACACGCACCCTCTCACACTGCTCACACACTGCCCCTCACACTGCTCACGCACTGCCCCTCACACTGCTACACACACTGCCCCTCACACTGCTCACACACTGTCCCTCACACTGCTCACACACTGTCCCTCACACTGCTCACACACTGCCCCTCACTCTGCTCACACACTGCCCCTCACACTGCTCACACACTGCCCCTCACACTGCTCACGCACTGCCCCTCACACTGCTCACGCACGGACCCTCACACTGCTCACACACTGCCCCTCACACTGCTCACACACTGCCCCTCACACTGCTCACACACTGCCCCTCACACTGCTCAAACACTGCTCCTCACACTGCTCACACACTGTCCCTCACACTGCTCACACACTGCCCCTCACTCTGCTCACACACTGCCCCTCACACTGCTCACGCACTGCCCCTCACACTGCTCACGCACTGACCCTCACACTGCTCACACACTGCCCCTCACACTGCTCACGCACTGCCCCTCACACTGCTCACACACTGCTCACACACTGCCCCTCACACTGCTCAAACACTGCTCCTCACACTGCTCACACACTGCCCCTCACACTGCCCACACACTGCCCCTCACACTGCTCACACACTGCCCTTTCACACTGTTCTCACACTGCCCCTCACACTGTTCACACACTGCCCCTCACACTGCTCACACACTGCCCCTCACACTGCTCAAACGCTGTCCCCCACACTGCTCACACGCTGCTCCTCACACTGCTCACACACTGCCCCTAACACTGCTCACACACTGTCCACACACTGCCCCTCACACTGCTCACACACTGCCCCTTATACTGCTCTCACACTGCCCCTCACACTGCCCACACACTGCCCCTCACACTGCTCACACACTGCCCCTCACGCTGCTCACACACTGCCCCTCACGCTGCTCTCACACTGCCCCTCACACTGCTCACACGCTGCCCCTCACACTGCTCACACACTGCCCCTAACACTGCTCACACACTGTCCACACACTGCCCCTCACACTGCTCACACACTGCCCTTTCACACTGTTCTCACACTGCCCCTCACACTGTTCACACACTGCCCCTCACACTGCTCACACACTGCCCCTCACACTGCTCAAACGCTGTCCCCCACACTGCTCACACGCTGCTCCTCACACTGCTCACACACTGCCCCTAACACTGCTCACACACTGTCCACACACTGCCCCTCACACTGCTCACACACTGCCCCTTATACTGCTCTCACACTGCCCCTCACACTGCCCACACACTGCCCCTCACACTGCTCACACACTGCCCCTCACGCTGCTCACACACTGCCCCTCACGCTGCTCTCACACTGCCCCTCACACTGCTCACACGCTGCCCCTCACACTGCTCACACACTGCCCCTAACACTGCTCACACACTGTCCACACACTGCCCCTCACATTGCTCACACACTGCCCCTTATACTGCTCTCACACTGCCCCTCACACTGCCCACACACTGCCCCTCACACTGCTCACACACTGCCCCTCACGCTGCTCACACACTGCCCCTCACGCTGCTCTCACACTGCCCCTCACACTGCTCACACGCTGCCCCTCACACTGCTCACACACTGCCCCTAACACTGCTCACACACTGTCCCACACACTGCCCCTCACACTGCTCACACACTGCCCCTTACACTGCTCTCACACTGCCCCTCACACTGCCCACACACTGCCCCTCACACTGCTCACACACTGCCCCTCACGCTGCTCACACACTGTCCCTCACGCTGCTCACACACTGCCCCTCACGCTGCTCACACACTGCCCCTCACACTGCTCACACACTGCCCCTCACGCTGCTCACACACTGCTCACACACCGCCCCTCACACTGCTCTCACACTGCCCCTCACACTGCTCACACGCTGCCCCTCACACTGCTCACACACTGCCCCTCACACTGCTCACACACTGCCCCTCACGCTGTTCACACACTGCTCCTCACAGTGCTCACACACTGCGTCTCACACTGTCCCTCACACTGCTCACACACTGCCCCTCACACTGCTCACACGCTGCCCCTCGCACTGCTCACACACTGCTCCTCACACTGCTCACACACTGCCCCTCACACTGCTCACACACTGCCCCTCACACTGCTCAGACACGTCTCACACATTGCTCCTCACACTGCTCAAACACTGCTCCTCACACTGCTCAAACACTGCTCCTCACACTGCTCACACACTGCCCCTCACACTGCCCCTCACACTGCTCACACACTGCCCCTCACACTGCTCAGACACGTCTCACACATTGCTCCTCACACTGCTCACGCACTGCCCCTCACACTGCTCACACACTGCCCCTTCACTGCTCACACACTGCCCCTCACACTGCTCACACACTGCCCCTCACACTGCACATACACTGTTTACACGCTGCCCCTCACACTGCTAACACACTGTCCCACACTGCTCCTCACACTGCTAACACACTGCTCATTCACTGCCCCTCACACTGCTCACACACTGCCTCGCACACTGCTCACACACTGCCCCTCACACTGCTCACACACTGCCCCTCACACTGCTCACACGCTGCCCCTCACACTGCTCATACACTGCCCCTCACACTGCCCACACACAGCCCCTCACACTGCTCGCACACTGCCCCACACACTGCTCACACGCTGTCCCTCACACTCCTCACACACTGCCCCTCACACGCTTTCCTTCACACTGCTCACACAATGACCCTCACACTGCCCACACACTGCCTCTCACACTGTTCACACACTGCCCCTCACACTGCTCACACACTGCCCTTTACACTGCTCACACACTGCCCCTCACACTGCTCACACACTGACCCTCACACTGCTCACACACTGCCCCTCACACTGCTCACACATTGCCCCCTCACAATGCTCACACACTGACTCTCACACTGCTCACACACTGACCCTCACACTGCTCACACACTGTTCACACACTGCTCACACGCTGCCCCTCACACTGCTCACACACTGCCTTCACACTGCTCACACACTGCCCCTCACACTGCTCACACACTGCCCTCACACTGAACCTCACACACTGACCCTCACACTGCTCACACGCTGCCCCTCACACTGCTCACACAATGCCCCTCACACTGCTCACACATTGCCCCTCACACTACTCACACACTGACCCTCACACTGACCCTCACACTGTTCACACACTGTTCACACACTGTTCACACACTACTCACACGCTGCCCCTCACACTGCTCACGCACTGACCCTCACACTGCTCACACACTGTTCACACACTGCTCACACACTGCCCTCACACTGCTCACACACTGCCCCTCACACTGCTCACACACTGCCCCTCACACTGCTCACACACTGACCCTCACACTGCTCACACATTGTTCACACACTGCTCACACGCTGCCCCTCACACTGCTCACACACTGCCCCTCACACTGTTCACACACTGCCCCTCACACTGCTCACACACTGACCCTCACACTGCTCACACATTGTTCACACACTGCTCACACGCTGCCCCTCACACTGCTCACACACTGCCCCTCACACTGCTCACACACTGCCCCTCACACTGTTCACACACTGCTCACACACTGCTCACACACTGCTCACATGCTGCCCCTCACACTGCTCACACACTGCTCACTCACTGCTCACTCACTGCTCACACACTGCTCACACACTGCCCCTCACACTGCTCACACACTGCCCCTCACACTGCTCACACACTGCCCCTCACACTGCTCACACACTGCCCTCACACGCTGCCCCTCACACTGCTCACACACTGCCCCTCACACTGCTCACACACTGACCCTCACACTGCTCACACACTGCTCACACGCTGCCCCTCACACTGCCACTCACACTGCTCACACACTGCCCTCACACTGCTCACACACTGCTCACACGCACCCTCTCACACTGCTCACACACTGCCCCTCACACTGCTCACACACTGCCCCTCACACTGCTCACACACTGCCCCTCACACTGCTCACACACTGCCCTCACACGCTGCCCCTCACACTGCTCACACACTGCCCTCACACTGCTCACACACTGTCCCTCACACTGCTCACACACTGCTCACACACTGCCCCTCACACTGCTCACGCCGTGCCCCTCACACTGCTCACGCACTGCCCCTCACACTGCTCTCACACTGCTCACACACTGCCCCTCACACTGCTCACACGCACCCTCACACACTGCTCACACACTGCCCCTCACACTGCTCACGCACTGCCCCTCACACTGCTCACACACTGCCCCTCACACTGCTCACACACTGTCCCTCACACTGCTCACACACTGTCCCTCACACTGCTCACACACTGCCCCTCACACTGCTCACGCACTGCCCCCTCACACTGCTCACACACTGCCCTCACACTGCTCACACACTGTCCCTCACACTGCTCACACACTGCTCACACACTGCCCCTCACACTGCTCACGCCGTGCCCCTCACACTGCTCACGCACTGACCCTCACACTGCTCACACACTGCCCCTAACACTGCTCACACACTGTCCACACACTGCCCCTCACACTGCTCACACACTGCCCCTTACACTGCTCTCACACTGCCCCTCACACTGCCCACACACTGCCCCTCACGCTGCTCACACACTGCCCCTCACGCTGCTCACACACTGTCCCTCACGCTGCTCACACACTGCCCCTCACGCTGCTCACACACTGCCCCTCACACTGCTCACACACTGCCCCTCACGCTGCTCACACACCGCCCCTCACACTGCTCTCACACTGCCCCTCACACTGCTCAGACACGTCTCACACATTGCTCCTCACACTGCTCAAACACTGCTCCTCACACTGCTCAAACACTGCTCCTCACACTGCTCCTCACACTGCTCACACACTGCCCCTCACACTGCCACGCACACTGCTCACACACTGCCCCTCACATTGCTCACACACTGCCCCTCACACTGCACACGCACTGCCCCTCACACTGCTCACACACTGCCCCTTCACTGCTCACACACTGCCCCTCACACTGCTCACACACTGCCCCTCACACTGCTCATACACTGTTTACACGCTGCCCCTCACACTGCTAACACACTGTCCCACACTGCTCACACACTGCTCACACACTGCTCACACACTGCCCCTCACACTGCTAACACACAGCTCATTCACTGCCCCTCACACTGCTCACACACTGCCTCGCACACTGCTCACACACTGCCCCTCACACTGCTCACACACTGCCCCTCACACTGCCCACACACAGCCCCTCATACTGCTCACACACTGCCCCTCACACTGCTCACACGCTGTCCCTCACACTCCTCACACACTGCCCCTCACACGCTTTCCTTCACACTGCTCACACAATGACCCTCACACTGCCCACACACTGCCTCTCACACTGTTCACACACTGCCCCTCACACTGCTCACACACTGCCCTTTACACTGCTCACACACTGCCCCTCACACTGCTCACACACTGACCCTCACACTGCTCACACACTGCCCCTCACACTGCTCACACATTGTCCCCTCACAATGCTCACACACTGACTCTCACACTGCTCACACACTGACCCTCACACTGCTCACACACTGCTCACACACTGTTCACACACTGCTCACACGCTGCCCCTCACACTGCTCACACACTGCCTTCACACTGCTCACACACTGCCCCTCACACTGCTCACACACTGCCCTCACACTGAACCTCACACACTGACCCTCACATTGCTCACACGCTGCCCCTCACACTGCTCACACAATGCCCCTCACACTGCTCACACATTGCCCCTCACACTACTCACACACTGACCCTCACACTGACCCTCACACTGTTCACACACTGTTCACACACTGCTCACACGCTGCCCCTCACACTGCTCACGCACTGACCCTCACACTGCTCACACACTGTTCACACACTGCTCACACACTGCCCTCACACTGCTCACACACTGCCCCTCACACTGCTCACACACTGCCCCTCACACTGCTCACACACTGACCCTCACACTGCTCACACATTGTTCACACACTGCTCACACGCTGCCCCTCACACTGCTCACACACTGCCCCTCACACTGTTCACACACTGCCCCTCACACTGCTCACACACTGACCCTCACACTACTCACACATTGTTCACACACTGCTCACACGCTGCCCCTCACACTGCTCACACACTGCCCCTCACAGTGCTCACACACTGCCTCGCACACTGCTCACACACTGCCCCTCACACGGCTCACACACCGCTCACATGCTGCCCCTCACACTGCTCACACACTGCTCACTCACTGCTCACACACTGCTCACACACTGCCCCTCACACTGCTCACACACTGCCCCTCACACTGCTCACACACTGCCCCTCACACTGCTCACACACTGCCCTCACACGCTGCCCCTCACACTGCTCACACACTGCCTCACACTGCTCACACACTGACCCTCACACTGCTCACACACTGCTCACACACTGCCCTCACACTGCTCACACACTGCTCACACGCACCCTCTCACACTGCTCACACACTGCCCCTCACACTGCTCACACACTGCCCCTCACACTGCTCACACACTGCCCCTCACACTGCTCACACACTGCCCCTCACACTGCTCACACACTGCCCTCACACGCTGCCCCTCACACTGCTCACACACTGCCCTCACACTGCTCACACACTGTCCCTCACACTGCTCACACACTGCTCACACACTGCCCCTCACACTGCTCACGCCGTGCCCCTCACACTGCTCACGCACTGCCCCTCACACTGCTCTCACACTGCTCTCACACTGCTCACACACTGCCCCTCACACTGCTCACACGCACCCTCTCACACTGCTCACACACTGCCCCTCACACTGCTCACGCAATGCCCCTCACACTGCTCACACACTGCCCCTCACACTGCTCATACACTGTCCCTCACACTGCTCACACACTGTCCCTCACACTGCTCACACACTGCCCCTCACACTGCTCACGCACTGCCCCTCACACTGCTCACACACTGCCCTCACACTGCTCACACACTGTCCCTCACACTGCTCACACACTGCTCACACACTGCCCCTCACACTGCTCACGCCGTGCCCCTCACACTGCTCACGCACTGACCCTCACACTGCTCACACGCTGCCCCTCACACTGCTCTCACACTGCTCTCACACTGCTCACACACTGCCCCTCACACTGCTCACACGCACCCTCTCACACTGCTCACACACTGCCCCTCACACTGCTCACACGCACCCTCTCACACTGCTCACACACTGCCCCTCACACTGCTCACGCACTGCCCCTCACACTGCTCACACACTGCCCCTCACACTGCTCACACACTGCCTCGCACACTGCTCACACACTGCCCCTCACACTGCTCACACACTGCCCCTCACACTGCTCACACGCTGCCCCTCACACTGCTCATACACTGCCCCTCACACTGCCCACACACAGCCCCTCACACTGCTCACACACTGCCCCTCACACTGCTCACACGCTGTCCCTCACACTCCTCACACACTGCCCCTCACACGCTTTCCTTCACACTGCTCACACAATGACCCTCACACTGCTCACACTGCCCACACACTGCCTCTCACACTGTTCACACACTGCCCCTCACACTGCTCACACACTGCCCTTTACACTGCTCTCACACTGCCCCTCACACTGCTCACACACTGACCCTCACACTGCTCACACACTGCCCCTCACACTGCTCACACATTGCCCCCTCACAATGCTCACACACTGACTCTCACACTGCTCACACACTGACCCTCACACTGCTCACACACTGTTCACACACTGCTCACACGCTGCCCCTCACACTGCTCACACACTGCCTTCACACTGCTCACACACTGCCCCTCACACTGCTCACACACTGCCTTCACACTGCTCACACGCTGCCCCTCACACTGCTCACACAATGCCCCTCACACTGCTCACACATTGCCCCTCACACTACTCACACACTGACCCTCACACTGACCCTCACACTGTTCACACACTGTTCACACACTGTTCACACACTGCTCACACGCTGCCCCTCACACTGCTCACGCACTGACCCTCACACTGCTCACACACTGTTCACACACTGCTCACACACTGCCCTCACACTGCTCACACACTGCCCCTCACACTGCTCACACACTGCCCCTCACACTGCTCACACACTGACCCTCACACTGCTCACACATTGTTCACACACTGCTCACACGCTGCCCCTCACACTGCTCACACACTGCCTCTCACACTGTTCACACACTGCCCCTCACACTGCTCACACACTGACCCTCACACTGCTCACACATTGTTCACACACTGCTCACACGCTGCCCCTCACACTGCTCACACACTGCCCCTCACACTGTTCACACACTGCCCCTCACACTGCTCACACACTGCCCCTCACACTGCTCACTCACTGCTCACACACTGCTCACTCACTGCTCACACACTGTTCACACACTGCTCACACACTGCTCACACACTGACCCTCACACTGCTCACACACTGCCTCTCACACTGCTCACTCACTGCTCACACACTGTTCACACACTGCTCACACACTGCCCCTCACACTGCTCACTCACTGCTCACACACTGCTCACTCACTGCTCACACACTGCTCACACACTGTTCACACACTGCTCACACACTGCCTCTCACACTGCTCAAACGCTGTCCCCCACACTGCTCACACACTGCTCACACACTGCCCCTCACACTGCTCACGCACTGACCCTCACACTGCTCACACACTGCCCCTCACACTGCTCACACACTGCCCCTCACACTGCTCACTCAATGCTCACACACTGCTCACTCACTGCTCACACACTGTTCACACACTGCTCACTCACTGCTCACACACTGTTCACACACTGCTCACACACTGCCTCTCACACTGCTCACACACTGACCCTCACACTGCTCACACACTGCTCACACACTGCCCCTCACACTGCTCACGCACTGACCCTCACACTGCTCACACACTGCCCCTCACACTGCTCACACACTGCCCCTCACACTGCTCACACACTGCCCCTCACACTGCTCACACACTGCCCCTCACACTGCTCACACACTGCCCCTCACACTGCTCACACACTGCCCCGCACACTGCTCACACACTGCCCCTCATACTGCTCACACACTGCCCTCACACTGCCCCTCACACACTGCCCTCACACTGCTCACACACTGCCCCTCACACTGCTCACACACTGCCCCGCACACTGCTCACACACTGCCCCTCATACTGCTCACACACTGCCCTCACACTGCCCCTCACACACTGCCCTCACACTGCCCCTCACGCACTGACCCTCACACTGCTCACACACTGCCCCTCACACTGCTCACACACTGCCCCTCACACTGCCCCTCACACACTGCCCCTCACACACTGCCCCTCACACACTGCCCCTCACACACTGCCCCTCACACTGCTCACACACTGCCCCTCACACACTGCCCCTCACACTGCTCACACATTATTAGGGGACACAGGTGGAAACTGAGTGCCCAAATGAGCCACAGAGATATTAGAAAGAACTTTTTTAGTGTCAGAGTGGTTGACAAATGGAATGCATTAGGAAGTGATGTGGTGGAGGCTGACTCCATACACAGTTTCAAGTGTAGATATGACAGAGCCCGATAGGCTCAGGAATCTGTACACCTGTTGATTGACGGTTGAGAGGCGGGACCAAAGAGCCAGAGCTCAACCCCCGCAAACACAACTAGGTGAGTACAACTAGGTGAGTACACACTGCCCCTCACACTGCTCACACACTGCCCCTCACACTGTTCACGCACTGACCCTCACACTGCTCACACACTGCCCCTCACACTGCTCACACACTGCCCTCACACTGCCCCTCACACACTGCCTTCACACTGCCCCTCACACACTGCCCCTCACACTGCTCACACACTGCCCCTCACACACTGCCCTCACACTGCTCACACACTGCCCTCACACTGCCCCTCACACACTGCCTTCACACTGCCCCTCACACACTGCCTTCACACTGCTCACACACTGCCCTCACACTGCCCCTCACACTGCCCCTCACACTGCTCACACAACTGCCCCTAACACACTGCCCTCACACTGCTCACACACTGCCCCTCACACTGCCCCTCACACTGCCCCTCACACTGCTCACATAAATCACATGATAAAGCTCTTGTAAGTGAATATATGTGAGAGAGACAATGCTCACTCTACAGGTGCCACAGGTAACAACACTCTACAGGTGCCACAGGTAACAATACTCACTCTACAGGTGCCACAGGTAACAACACTCTACAGGTGCCACAAGTAACAATACTCTACAGGTAACAATACTCACTCTACAGGTGCCCAGGTAGGCGAGGACAGCGCCTTCCCGTACCAATCTGCACAGGGATTCGAACTGGCGTCCTTTGGTATCACAGGCGGCCACTGACGACTCCTCTGGGCACTCGCCCTCCAGGGGCACTGTGCCCGGGAGGTGGGGGGAGAAGGGCACTAATTTATTATGAATATTTAAGTTTACCTTGAAAAGCTGAATAGAAAACACCGACCTAACCTTCTTAGTATGTTAAGATAAGCATCTTATTGCTTCTTAATTACAATTAGTACTTATACCTATATGGATATTACAGTTTTATAAAAATAATAAAGCAAAACTAAAATATTTAAATAAATTGTAAAGTAACTCTGGATTTTGTCAAATTTTGTATATAATCTCTGTTGTTTAATAAAACTGAAAAATAAATTCTTAATACCAAACCTGGTGTATAGCAGATTGGTAGGAAGAGTTTGTACCTTAAAAATAATATATAACTTGAAATATATACCATATATGTACTTATTAATAAGCCAAATATTGACTATAAGCAATAAGTCATATGTGTACTGTCTTGTGCGAGAGCGGGTTGAACAATTAAGGTTGCCAGCTGCAACCATGTTGTACCATCGTACAGATTCACTGATTTGTGCTTCTATCCTCCGTTCCTCAGTTACCTTGTCACGGTGATGTTGCCTGATAATACCTCTAATTTGTAGTAGAGTCTTGGGTATGAAGTATTCAATATGGTCTCCTTCAGCGCCTTCAGCAGCCAGCACATCTGCTCGTTCATTCCCACATATTCCAACATGGGAGGGGATCCACAGAAACTTGATGACTCTTCCCTGATTGGTAAGTACTCTCACAGCTCTATTAATTTCAGCGACTATTGCAAGATTTTCTGCCCGATTTTTACTTAGCCTACGTACCGCTGCTTTTGAGTCAGTGCAGATCACTGCGCCATTAGTGTTTCGTTAAGGAATCTTAACGCCATATCAATGGCAGTTAGCTCTGTTTGCGTTGAAGAGGCATAGTACTCAATACCTGCTTTCTTTTCATTTCTGCGTTGAAAGACATTATTCCTAATTACCGTGTATGCTGCACCAACCCTGTCATTGACAGGGTTAGATGACCCATCAGAGTAGATTTATTTAGTTCATTTCCAGCTTCTTTATAAATTTCACCGAGGTACTTGTACCTCAATTCTTGTGGTATGTTTTTTTGTTGTTGTTGCCATTTCATTGATGATAATCCTGCATGAGTCATCCTCCCAGGGAGGTAACCTCTCTACAGGCAGGAGCTCACGGGCTTGCTCAAGCAGGTGAAGTTCTTCGAGGTAGCAGACTGATCTGTGATGCCATTTTTTGCTTCTCCTATTTTCCCATAAACATAATGTAACACCCATGACCCCCCCCCCCCCTCCCTTAGAGTTCACACCCAGGGAAGCCTTCTCCAAGAGGTCAGCCCAGATGACCTCCGGATTATCTTATATGTTGATTAAAAAAATTCCTGGGTTAGTCTTAGTCAGCATAGTTTCAAGTATGTAATATTTCATGATACTCTTGTCAAACATTGCAAGGGAATTAGACCCCAGATTCTTATGTGTAAACATCCTTGGATCTCCCCCTTTTGGCCAGGTCAGAGGTCAGTCACACACGTAATTAATAACTCCTCTCTTGAAGAGTGTATGGTGAATGTCAAACAAGCTTATTGAAATATATCTTGAGTGTTTGTACACTAGTGGCCGATCTCTTACATTCTTGGGGTAGGTAGCAACAGCAGATCTCCCTCCTCCCCCCCCCTGTGGGGGTTGTATATAGAGGTCCTGTAGGGACTTAGTAAGGACAGAGTGCCGGACACCGGGGTCCAGAGAGGGCTGTGAAGAACATCTCAGCCAGGGAGAGACAGAGGTCTTAAGGTACTGTGTGTGATCTCTAAGGTTTTGTTCCATGTCCAAATTTCTTAAATTTTTGCCAGTGTTAGAGTAGGATTTATAAGTGGTGATTGACATAATTTTGGTCTTTAATAAACTCATGTTAAATTTCCTGTCTGTGTCAATTGTTGAATCCTCTTAGCCTTTTGGATATAGTGGCTGACAACCGTTTTCATAATTAATGACAGTCATAGAAAGTACTCTCCAAGTCAAGCGATGTTTCTTGCCTCGTTGCTTGATATAGTCTCAATGGTCAAAGGCAGATGGTGGCAGCGTATTTCATCCTGTGTTAACATTTCCTTGTTGGCAGTGTACTTTTTAGTTCCGGTGTAACCATCATATGTCAGCTCATAACAGTGTTACCAAGTGCAACCAATGGGGAAGTGTTACTCAGGATAAGTAGTGTTTACATTATTAGTTTTGTGTTCCATTATAGTGGTACACTTTAGAGTGGTGTTACAATTGGTGGTGTTACAATAAGAACATAAGAACAAAGGTAACTGCAGAAGGCCTATTGGCCCATACGAGGCAGCTCCTATCTATAACCACCCAATCCCACTCATATACTTGTCCAACTTGCACTTGAAACAATCGAGGGACCCCACCTCCACCACGTTACGCGGTAATTGGTTCCACAAATCAACAACCCTGTTACCGAACCAGTATTTACCCAAGTCTTTCCTAAATGTAAACTTATCCAATTTATACCCATTGTTTTGTGTTCTGTCTTGAGTTCATACTTTTAATACCCTATTAATATCCCCTTTGTTATGTCCATTCATCCACTTGTAAACCTCTATCATGTCACCCCTAACTCTTCGTCTTTCCAGTGAATGCAACTTAAGCTTTGTTAATCTTTCTTCATATGAAAGACTTCTAATTTGGGGAATTAACTTTGTCATCCTACGCTGGACACGTTCAAGTGAATTTATATCCATTCTATAGTACGGCGACCAAAACTTAACTGCATAATCTAAATGGGGCCTAACCAGAGCAAGATATAGCTGAAGAACCACACCAGGTGTCTTGTTACTAACGCTTCGATTAATAAATCCCAGTGTCCTATTCGCCTTATTACGAACATTCATGCATTGATCTTTTTGTTTTAAATTCTTACTAATCATAACTCCCAGATCCCTTTCGCAATCCGACTTCGCAATCTCAACACCATCTAGCTCGTAGCTTGTAACTCTATCATCATTACCTAGCCTCAAAACTCTACATTTATCAGCATTAAACTGCATCTGCCAATCATTTGACCATTCTAAAACCCTATTTAGATCAACTTGAAGTGATAGTGAGTCTTCTTTCGTGTTGATTTCCCTACCGATTTTTGTATCATCTGCAAGTTTGCAGATGTTGCTACTCAAACCTGAATCTAAATCATTTATATATATTATAAACAACAGAGGTCCCAGGACAGAGCCCTGAGGTACTCCACTAACAACATTATCCCACTCTGAACCCCATTTATACTAACTCTCTGTTTCGTAAGTATGTGTTCGTGGGAGAAAAGAATTGGCAAAATGATCAAGGAAAAAAAAGGGCCTCAAAATAACAATTCACTTAGGGTATATTACACTAACAGTAGAAGTCTAAGAAATAAAATTAATGAATTAAATGCTCTTGTCTGCACAGAAAAAATAGATATTATTGCACTTACCGAAACGTGGATGAATGTAGAAAATAGAGAACTATTAGCTGAATATCAGATAAATGGATTTAAACTATTTCACACAGATAGATATATTAGACGAGGAGGGGGAGTAGCCATATATGTTAGGGACAATTTGAAATGTAGTCTCAAAGAGGGAATCAAAACTGAGCCACACACAGAAACTATTTGGATAGAATTAAACGAAAAAGCAAATAATATTATAATAGGAGTTATATATAGGCCACCAAATTTAGACAGAATGGAAGCAAAGCATCTATGGGATGAAATATCTAGAGCATCTAGATCTAACAGTATTTATGTCATGGGTGACTTTAATTTTAGTGGAATAAACTGGGTGAACAAAATAGGGAATAATGAAGCAGAAGACTTTCTAGAATTAATTGACGATTGCTTTCTTACGCAACACATTAAGGAACCAACACGGGAAAATAATATTTTAGATTTAGTGTTAACTAACAGGGAAACACAAATTAACTTCAACTGGAGTGTCAGGTCGACCAAACTGACTCACAATGACATGTGTTTTACCTTCCAGACCCCTGATAGCATCAGGAAAATGTGAACGCGGCCTTGTGAGGCTGCGTCGAGTCCCAGAAGGCTTTCAGAACATTTTAGTAGTCTCTCAATGCCTGGCAATTGTAGTTCAACATCTGAGGTTGTATTCAACACTATATTTTTCTTATATTTCTTTACCACTTTTTACAGTATCCTTAGTTGGTGCTGGAGGAGGTAGGTAAACACGGAGGAGGGTAGAAATAGCCTAAGCAACTCTAGCCCTTTGTGATGTATTTTATTGTCTCAATAAACGTACTTGAACTTGATCAACACAGAAGATAAACTGTGGCTGTAGCACAGTGTTAGGACACCTCTCCTGGCTCGGAACTCTCACAACTCACAAAGATAAACACTATACAATAAAGGTCTAAACACACCTCATTGTTTCCCAACATTATGAGTGAGAAACGTCGACCTGACATTACACATTTACCACCCAATTTGCGTACTTGATATACATTGAGAATCTAGCGATTACAGGACAATTTTGTGCTCAGCAAGTGTAAAGTCTGGCGTGTTCAACTGTGCCAAGGGCTTGGGTAGCATCAGAGAGCTGCCCTGAGGGTCCTAGTGCTGCAGAGTTACCCTCACAAGGACACTACACAGCCCGTCCTCCTAAGGTAACCAGCTCGTCCTCCTAAGGTAACCAGCCCGTCCTCCGAAGGTAACCAGCCCGTCCTCCTAAGGTAACCAGCCCGTGCTCCTAAGGTAACCAGGCCGTCCTTCTAAGGTAACCAGGCCGTCCTTCTAAGGAAACCAGGCCGTCCTCCTAAGGTAACCAGCCCGTCCTCCTAAGGTAACCAGGCCGTCCTCCTAAGGTAACCAGGCCGTCCTCCTAAGGTAACCAGCCCGTCCTCCGAAGGTAACCAGGCCGTCCTCCTAAGGTAACCAGCCCGTCCTCCTAGGGTAACCAGCCCGTCCTCCTAAGGTAACCAGCCCGTCCTCCTAGGGTAACCAGGCCGTCCTCCTAAGGTAACCAGCCCGTCCTCCGAAGGTAACCAGGCCGTCCTCCTAAGGTAACCAGCCCGTCCTCCTAGGGTAACCAGCCCGTCCTCCTAAGGTAACCAGCCCGTCCTCCTAAGGTAACCAGCCCGTCCTCCTAGGGTAACCAGGCCGTCCTCCCAGGGAACCCAACGCAGAAAACGGGACAGGACGTCTCTCCCGCCAGCCGCTTCCATTTTCCAGTACGACCAGTTCTGACCTTATGTAGCGCATACGTGCGAAAAGCGACGTTCTTTGTAAGAGGAGAGGTTGGTGTGTGAACGGAAACTTAGAGGTTTATAATGAGGTGGTAAGACAAACACAGTGGCATATAGAGTATTACAGAGGTGAGAGGCAGGAGTAAGGAAGGTAGAGGTGTTCAACTTACCACAAAGGTGCTGTGGACAGTGGGTGGATGGGAGGGTGAGGCAGGTGGCTGGCGCCGGCACGCACGCCTCCCCACGCCCACACCGCGCCCCTGCACACTCCTCCCACGCCCCACACTCCCCCGCACGCCATTGGCCCTCCTCCACGCCCGCACACCTGCGCCCACACCAAGGAGACATCTGACTTTATGGTGATATAATGTGATGATAACAAGACCTGGCTCAATACCCAGATGCCCGCCGGCTGCTGTTTACACTGTATAGTGGGGTGTAGTGTGTATAGTGGGGTGTAGGGTGTATAGTGGGGTGTAGTGTATAGTGGGGTAAAGGGTGTATAGTGGGGTGTAGGGTGTATAGTGGGGTGTAGTGTATAGTGGGGTAAAGGGTGTATAGTGGGGTGTAGGGTGTATAGTGGGGTGTAGTGTATAGTGGGGTAAAGGGTGTATAGCACTCACTCAGCAAGACACTCACCCAGCAAGGCACTCACCCAGCAAGACACTCACCCAGCAAGGCACTCACCCAGCAAGACACTCACCCAGCAAGACACTCACCCAGCAAGACACTCACCCAGCAAGACACTCACCCAGCAAGACACTCACCCAGCAAGACACTCACCCAGCAAGACACTCACCCAGCAAGGCACTCACCCAGCAAGACACTCACCCAGCAAGACACTCACCCAGCAAGACACTCACCCAGCAAGACACTCACCCAGCAAGACACTCACCCAGCAAGACACTCACCCAGCAAGACACTCACCCAGCAAGACACTCACCTAGCAAGACACTCACCCAGCAAGGCACTCACCCAGCAAGACACTCACCCAGCATGACACTCACCCAGCAAGACACTCACCCAGCAGGACACTCACCCAGCAAGACACTCACCTAGCAAGACACTCCGAGGGGAAGGTGCGACCATTCCCAGCACAGACTGGCCCCCAGCGCCGGGTACAGTCACAGGGCAGGGCGCCCACGGCCGCCTGCTGGGACGCCCACACCGGCCCCACGCCCACGCCTGAAGAGGAGGAGAGGCGGGGGTAGGTGTTGCAAGATACATTACCTGTATATTTATGTATGAGTATGTATGTATGCGTCTACTTAGCAGTATAGAATACTCCGGACCATTCAGACACCATTCCTGACCGGAATGCACTTAGTTGAAGCCAGAATGTATAGATTTACATGAAATGTATGCTGTCAGGGTGTATTATACATACGTATATTTGTTTGCATGTATACCTTCGTGGCGAGGGAGGGGCTGGAGCAGGTGGGAAGGGCACCCAGGGCGCGGGACACAGCTCAGCTCTCCGGCGTGACAGCTACACACCACACAGCCTATGGCCACCTCTGTGTCGTGCTCTGAGGGAGGATACATGTATACAGTCCATGTTCTGAGGGAGGATACATGTATACAGTCCATGGTCTGAGGGAGGATACATGTATACAGTCCATGGTCTGAGGGAGGATACATGTATACAGTCCATGGTCTGAGGGAGGATACATGTATACAGTCCATGGTCTGAGGGAGGATACATGCACACACTTATTTAATTATTAACATTAGAAGAAAAGCATTAATAGCGAGGAAGGGAGAGGAGGGGGAGGGGGTGGAGGAAGGGAACGCAGATGGGAAAGAGGAGAAAGAATAACACACACAGATGGGAAAGATAAGTAAAGGTATTATAAACATGATAGTTGACAGTTATAATGTTTCTCATAATGGTGCTGATTAAGGCAAAAGTTCTCATATTATATTCCATTATTTCCCCCTCTCTCTCATTCACTTACACGCACACACACACACACACACACACATACCCATACACACACACACACACACACACACACACACACACACACACACACACACACACACACACACACACCTACGTAACACCTAATCTATCTCCTGAGGCACATATAAATAGGATAACGACAGCAGCGTACTCTACACTGGCAAAAGTTAGATAATCATTCAGAAACCTAAGTAAGGAGGCATTTAGGGCGCTTTACACCGCCTACGTAAGGCCAGTCTTAGAGTATGCCGCCTCATCATGGAGTACCCATCTGAAGAAGCATATAATGAAACTGGAAAAGGTTCAGAGGTGTGCAACGAGACTCGTCCCAGAGCTACGAGGGATGGGGTATGAGGAGCGCCTGAGGAAACTGTGCCTTACGACACTAGAAAGAAGAAGGGAGAGGGGGACATGATAGGAACATATAAGATACTCAGAGGGATTGACAGAGTGGACATAGACGAAACGTTCACACGGAATAGTAACAGAACGAGAGGACATGGATGGAAGCTGGAAACTCAGATGAGTCACAGAGATGTTAGGAAGTTTTCTTTTAGCGTGAGAGTAGTGGGGAAATGGAATGCACTTCAGGAACAGGTTGTGGAAGCAAATACTATTCATAATTTTAAAACCAGGTATGATAGGGAAATGGGACAGGAGTCATTGCTGTAAACAACCGATGCTCGAAAGGCGGGATCCAAGAGTCAATGCTCGATCCTGCAGACACAACTAGGTGCGTACAACTAGGTGAGTACACACACACACACACACACACACACACACACACACACACGCACACTAAGATAATAGAGACCAAACTAGCTGCTAAGATTAGCACCGCAATATTCCCAAGGGAATAACACCAGATAATGAGAACTGAAAGACTTCAAAGAGGACGTAGAGCGGGAGAGGGAGGGGGGAGGAGAGGGGCGCTGCTGGTAAAAACACTTAATCTTTGAGGGAAGGTGATTGGTGGCGGCAGGTGGCAGCAACTAAAGGAACTACACTGTAATAATCCTTCCATCTGAGGGAGAGAAAGTGGTTGTAGTTAATCTCCTCCCGAGGACCTCACAACACTAAGGCAAGAATATGAAATTACGAGCTGAGAATGAATGAATATCCCGCAAAAAGTGGAAGACAACTGCACATAGACTGAATACAACACTTCTTGCAATGGGAAATTTGCTAGTACAAGTTAGTCATACTGAACATATGGCCCTGTATGACTAACCATCCTGCGAGATGGGGACTTTTAGTACCACTGCTGCTGCCTTGTTCCCTCTTGTGTTGATGATATCCTCATATTGCACACAGAGTCTGCCAGTGCAGACAACTTATCACATGCCTCTGTATGACTAGCCATCCTTTGTGATGGGGATATTTTAGTGTCACGTAGCTAGCTTTTTGAAACACTGTACTCCCCTTCAAATAGTCTTAGGCAGCTGCACAAATGCCGATGTACCTAAATGTGTAAATACAAAAATAAACTTTAATCATGTCCAAGTCATCTGGGAACAATGGACCCAAGAGGAGGGGATGAGACATGGAGAGCAAAGCTTGTAGAAGTAGTAGAGAGGAACTTACTGATGCAACATGTGTGGGAGGAAACAAGGAGAAGGAATGGTGACCAGCCAGCTAGGCTAGACCTAGTCTTCACAAACACTGACATGGACATTGAAAACATTGACCATGAAATGCCAATAGGAACCAGTGACCACTATGATTTAGTCTTTGAATACATAGTAACACTGAAGACCAAAGAAAGGTGTAACAAGGGGTGTGAGTGTGAGGCTCCCATACAGGAGAGGAGAGGAAAATTACCAGAAGGTCCGAGACCTGCGATGGACAGAATAGGGTGGAGACCTCAGAGAACAGTCAACACAGGACATGATGGACTACGTAACTTAGTTAGGGAGTTAGTCAGCTGTCACGTACTGCTTCCTGGGCTGTGTGTGTTTGTGTGGTGTGAGGAAAAAAAAAAAGTAGTTAGTAAACAGTTGAATGACAGTTGAGAGGCGGGCCGAAAGAGCAAAGCTCAACCCCCACAAACACAACTAGGTGAATACACACAGGACAGGGGAAAAAGGCTGAACCAGCCTTGCTTGATCTGATATGTACCCAAGTGAGTGGGATATAAGGGAAGTTAAGTTGGAAGCGCCCTTGGGAATGAGTGATCACAGTGTATTGAACTTTGAGTACCTGGTAGAGCTAGGATTTATCTCCCCCAAAAAAGAACTAGGAAACAAGGGGCAGGCATACGAAAGAGAAATTATGAGATGAAAAAATTCCTTAGGGATATACAATGGGACACAGAACTCAGAACTAAGTCCGTACAAGACATGATGGACTATGTCACCCAAAAGTGTTAGGAGGCAGTAAACAGGTTTATCCCAGCCCGACAGAAAAAAAAGAGAAGCAAAAGAAGAATCCATGGTATAATAGGACTTGTATGAAAGCAAAAGAATTAAACAAAAAAACGTGGAGGAACTTCCGAAATAACAGGACACCAGAAAGCAGAGAGAGATACCAGAGAACCAGGAACGAGTATGTTAGTGTGAGAAGAGAAGCTGAGAAAAAGTATGAAAATAATATAGCTAATAATGCTAAGACCGAACCAAAGCTACTACTCAGTCACAACAGTGAAGAAACAGGTGATAAAACTTAGAACGGGTGAGGACAGGTACACAGAGAATGACAAAGAGGTGTGTGAAGAACTTAACATGAGGTTCCAGGAGGTCTTCACAATAGAACAAGGTGATGTCACTGCGCTAGGAGAGGTGGCAGCAAACCAGGCGGGCATGTAAGGGTTCGAAATTACAAGAGATGAGGTCAAGAGACATCTGTTGGATCTGGACGTGAGAAAGGCTGTTGGTCCAGACGGGATCTCGCCATGGGTACTGAAAGAGTGTGCAGGAGCACTTTGCTTCCCACTCTCCATAGTGTACAGTAGGTCACTGGAAATGGGAGACCTACCAGACATATGGAAGACGACTAATTTGGTCCCAATATACAAAAAGGGTGACAAACAAGAGGCACTGAACTACAGGCCAGTGTCCTTAACTTGTATACCATGCAAGGTGATGGAGAAGATCATGAGAAAAAAACCAGTAACACATCTGGAGAGACGAGACTTCATGACAACCCATCAACATGGGTTCAGGGAGGGTAAATCTTGCCTTACAGGCTTAACCCAATTCTACGATCAGGTGACAAAGATTAAGCAAGAAAGAGAAGGATGGGCGGACTGCATTTTTTTGGACTGTCAGAAAGCCTTTGACACAGTTCCCCATAAAAGGTTGATGCATAAGCTGGAGAAACAGGCAGGAGTAACTGGTAGGGCGCTCCAGTGGATAAGGGAGTACCTAAGCAATAGGAAGCAGAGAGTTACGATGAGGGGTGAGACCTCAGATTGGCGTGAAGTCACCAGTGGAGTCCCACAAGGCTCTGTACTCGGACCTATCCTGTTTCTGATATACGTAAATGATCTCCCAGAGGGTATAGACTCATTCCTCTCAATGTTTGCTGATGACGCCAAAATTATGAGAAGGATTAAGACAGAGGAGGACAGCTTGAGGCTTCAACAAGACCTGGACAAGCTGCAGGAATGGTCGAACAAATGGTTGTTAGAGTTTAACCAAAGCAAATGTAATGTAATGAAGATAGGTGTAGGAAACAGAAGACGAGATACAAGGTATCATTTGGGAAATGAAATACTTCAAGGGTCTGAGAGAGAGAAAGACCTGGGGATTGATATCACGCCAGACCAGTCCCCTGAAGCCCATATCAAGAGGATAACATCAGCGGCACATGCCAGGTTGGCTAACATAATAACGGCCTTTAGAAACTTGTGTAAGGAATCTTTCAGAACTTTGTATACCACATATGTCAGATCAATCTTGGAATATGCGGCCCCAGTATGGAGTCCATATCTAGTCAAGCATAAGACTAAACTGGAAAAGGTTCAAAGGATTGTAGACTAGTAGCCGAACTGATGGGTATGAGCTACGAGGAGAGACTACGGGGATTAAACCTCACGTCACTGGGAGATAGAAGAGTTAGAGAGGACATGATAACCACATAAAAGATTCTCAGAGGAATTACTAGGGTAGATAAAGACAGACTATTTAACACAAGGGCCACACACACTAGGGGACACAGGTGGAAATTGAGTGCCCAAATGAGCCATAGAGACATTACAAAGAATTTTTTCAGTGTCAGAGTAGTAGACAAATGGAATGCATTATGAAGTGATGTGGTGGAGGCTGACTCCATACACAGCTTCAAGTGTAGATATGATAGAGCCCAATAGGCTCAGGAACCTGTACACCAGTTGACTGACAGTTGAGAGGCAGGACCAAAGAACCAGAGCTCAACCCCCACAAGCACAGCTAGGTAAGTATAAACACACACACACACATAGACAGTGTCAGGAAGCAAAAATGGCCAGCAAGCAGGAGTGGAGGAAGTACAGAAGACAAAGGACAGAGGACAACAGGATCAGATGCAACAGAGCTAGGAACGATTACATTAACATAAGACGAACATCGGAAAGGGACTATGAGAACGATATTGCAATCAAAGCGAAAAAACAACCCAAGTTACTAAACAGTCATATAAGAAGAAAAATGTCGGTGAACGACCAAGTGACAAGACTAAGGAAGACAGAGGGGGCATATACTGAAAGTGATAAGGAAATCTGCGAGGCACTGAATGCCAGTTTCCATGGAGTGTTCACTTCCGAGCCTGAGCAGCTCCCATTGTTGGAAGGGGTTACCCTAGATGAAAGACTATCAGATATAGAGGTGACAGCAGAGGAGGTAATGAAACAGTTGACAACTCTAGATGCAACTAAAGCAGTTGGACCAGACAAAGTTTCACCATGGATACTAAAAGAAGCAGCGCAGGCCCTCAGCGTACCTCTGGCAATGATCTTTAATGAGTCACTTATGTCGGGAGAATTGCCCAGTTGCTGGAAGAAGGCAAATGTCGTGCTGATCTTCAAGAAAGGTGATAGGGAGGAGGCACTTAACTATAGACCTGTATCACTGACAAGCATCCCCTGTAAAATACTGGAAAGAATAATTAGGCTACGACTGGTTGCACACCTGGAGAACATTAGGTTTGTGAACAAACATCAACATGGGTTCTGGACAGGAAAATCGTGCCTAACAAACCTTCTGGAATTCTATGATAAAATAACGAGGATAAGACAGGACAGAGATGGTTGGGCAGACTGCATATTTCTGGACTGCCAAAAAGCCTTTGATACAGTACCACACATGAGACTGCTGTTCAAGCTCGAGAGGCAGGCGGGGGTGGGGGGAAAGGTCCTAGCATGGATAAGGAACTACCTAACAGGAAGGAGCCAAAGAGTTATGGTAAGGGGCGAGAAGTCGGACTGGCGAACAGTAACAAGTGGAGTACCACAAGGATCGGTGCTGGGACCAATTCTATTTCTTGTATATGTTAACGACATGTTTACAGGCGTAGAGTCCTACATGTCGATGTTTGCGGATGACACAAAGTTGATGAGAAGAGTTGTGACAGATGAGGATTGCAGGATCCTCCAAGAGGACCTGAACAGGTTGCAGAGATGGTCAGAGAAATGGCTACTGGAATTCAACACGAGCAAATGTAAAGTTATGGAAATGGGACTAGGAGATAGGAGACCAAAGGGACAGTACACAATGAAGGGGAACAGCCTACCTGTGACGACGCGCGAAAGAGACCTGGGGGTGGACGTAACACCTAATCTATCTCCTGAGGCACATATAAATAGGATAACGACAGCAGCGTACTCTACACTGGCAAAAGTTAGAACATCATTCAGAAACCTAAGTAAGGAGGCATTTAGGGAGCTTTACACCGCCTACGTGAGGCCAGTCTTAGAGTATGCCGCCTCATCATGGAGTCCCCATCTGAAGAAGCATATAATGAAACTGGAAAAGTTTCAGAGGTTTGCAACGAGACTAGTCCCAGAGCAACGAAGGATGGGGTATGAGGAGCGCCTGAGGGAACTGTGCCTTACGACACTAGAAAGAAGAAGGGAGAGGGGGGACATGATAGGAACGTATAAGATACTCAGAGGGATTGACAGAGTGGACATAGACGAAATGTTCACACGGAATAGTAACAGAACGAGAGGACATGGATGGAAGCTTGAAACTCAGATGAGTCACAGAGATGTTAGGAAGTTTTCTTTTAGCGTGAGAGTAGTGGGGAAATGGAATGCACTTCAGGAACAGGTTGTGGAAGCAAATACTATTCATAATTTTAAAACCAGGTATGATAGGGAAATGGGACAGTAGTCATTGCTGTAAACAACCGATGCTCGAAAGGCGGGATCCAAGAGTCAATGCTCGATCCTGCAGACACAACTAGGTGAGTACAACTAGGTGAGTACACACTCCTACACATACCCACAAACACCCACCCACAGCCACCACACACACACACACACACACACACACACACACACACACACACACACACACACACACACACACACATACACACACACACACACACACACGCACACACACACACACACACACGCACACGCACACGCACACGCACACACACACACACACACGCACACGCACACGCACACGCACACACACAGACACACACACACACACACACACACACACACACACACACACACACACACACACACACATACAAAACAAGAGAAGCATCAGTGCCTGACCCAGCTTGGAGGTGGGGAGCCAACAAGGGGCGGGGTTGACACAGGGATGGTTGCGGCAGTGCTGGAGGCCGCCCTCACGCCCACACTCACACACACGCCCACACCCAGACGCCCCGGAACTGTGGCAGGGAAAGAGGCACTGTAAGTTGTGGGGGTATCCTGATGGGCGGAATAGTTGGCTGTGTTGTGCTGTGGGGAGGTATGGGAGGGGGGGGGGGGTGTTCTGTGGGGCTGGGGGAAGGGGTATTCTGTGGGGCTGGGGGAAGGGGGTGTTCTGTGGGGCTGGGGGAAGGGGGTGTTCTGTGGGGCTGGGGGAAGGGGGTGTTCTGTGGGGCTGGGGGAAGGGGGTGTTCTGTGGGGCTGGGGGAAGGGGTGTTCTGTGGGGCTGGGGGAAGGGGGTGTTCTGTGGGGCTGGGGGAAGGGGGTGTTCTGTGGGGCTGGGGGAAGGGGTGTTCTGTGGGGCTGGGGGAAGGGGGTGTTCTGTGGGGCTGGGGAAAGGGGGTGTTCTGTGGGGCTGGGGGAAGGGGGTGTTCTGTGGGGCTGGGGGAAGGGGTGTTCTGTGGGGCTGGGGGAAGGGGGTGTTCTGTGGGGCTGGGGAAAGGGGGTGTTCTGTGGGGCTGGGGGAAGGGGGTGTTCTGTGGGGCTGGGGGAAGGGGGTGTTCTGTGGGGTTGAGGGAAGGGGGGTGTTCTGTGGGGCTGGGGGAAAGGCGTGTTCTGTTCGGCTGGGGGAAGGGGGTGTTCTGTGGGGCTGGGGGAAGGGGGTGTTCTGTGGGGCTGGGGGGAAGTGTGTGGGGAGGGAAAGGGGGTGTTCTGATGAGGTGGAAACTGTATAGATGAAATACATCACTATGTCAACTATATGCAGCAAATAATACACACAAATGCTGTAAGTATGAATACAGAGGAGACGTGCCTGGATGGGACACTGACGAAGGCGCCGACGGGCACGGCGACGCTGGAGACCTCCCCCAGGTGGCAGGCAGGGGTACACAGGTAGGGTCGGCAGGGCTCCCCAGGGCGACACTCACTGTTGACGGTGCAGAGGTGGCGGGCCGGGCAGGGGTCCAGGCGGCAGGGGGAGGTGGGCGCCCTCCAGGGAGGCTCGTTGGGCAGGGGTGAGGGGCTGAGGAAGGCGGCGAGGGAGACGCAGGGCGCCCCTGGCAGAGGGCTGAGGGCGTCGCACACCGCCCCTGCTGTCATCTCCCCCTCCCCCACCACTGGCTCGCGCACACACCTGTTAAGCATACATTTGTGCTGTAGTCACTTGTGCTGGCGACAATTACAATGGAATGGTGAAAGTAGATCAGGGCAGATACGGGTGGTCACGGACAAGGCCACACGTGTACAGATCAGGGCAGACACGTGTGGTCACGGACAAGGCCACACGTGTACAGATCAGGGCAGACACGGGTGGTCACGGACAAGGCCACACGTGTACAGATCAGGGCAGACACGGGTGGTCACGGACAAGGCCACACGTGTACAGATCAGGGCAGACACGGGTGGTCACGGACAAGGCCACACGTGTGCAGATCAGAGCAGACACGGGTGGTCACGGACAAGGCCACACGTGTATAGATCAAAGCAGACACGGGTGGTCACGGACAAGGCCACACGTGTACAGATGAGGGCAGACACGGGTGGTCACGGACAAGGCCACACGTGTACAGATCAGAGCAGACACGGGTGGTCACGGACAAGGCCACACGTGTATAGATCAAAGCAGACACGGGTGGTCACGGACAAGGCCACACGTGTACAGATCAGGGCAGACACGGGTGGTCACGGACAAGGCCACACGTGTACAGATCAGGGCAGACACGGGTGGTCACGGACAAGGCCACACGTGTACAGATCAGAGCAGACACGGGTGGTCACGGACAAGGCCACACGTGTACAGATCAGGGCAGACACGGGTGGTCACGGACAAGACAGCACATGCACAAACATTCCTCAGAATGAGCCACAACGATATTAGAATAATCTGCTAAATATCTGAGTTGTAATCAAATGTACTGAGCTAGATAGTGAAGTGGTGGAGGCAGACTCTATACAGAGCTCTGGAACCTGTTGGACCAACGTCGAGAGGCAGGGGCAAAGACCTGAAACTCAATCAATCCCTCACTAGCATAACTAGGCTACTACACCTTGTGTTGGAAATTTCCAACACTAATAAACCACTATTGTATTATAATAAATTATTATTATCATTATATACTAACTACAGTAGTTACTAATTTCACTAACGGTAGTGTCAACATAAATTAACCATTGCATCTGCGTATTAATGCTAGAATTCTCATGAAATCGAGTAGCACCATTGCATCAGATAATGTCCAGTTAGACACATTTATTACCAATGGGTTAGAGAATTGAATGTGGTTCTCTAAAATTATCAGTATTCCGTGTAATAATTACTTACAGATAATATGAATCCCGATAATCTAAAACCGAGAGTTATTAACTAAAATTGTTATGTAGTAGCAGTCCTTTCTGTTACGTAAGAATGTCATGGAGAAAATAAAATCTTCTCCATTTCTCGTTAGACGCCATAAAACGAGAATATGATAATATTTAAATCCCTATAATTGCAACCCAGTTCTCATTAACGTATTACATCCATAATTACGAGGAAAAGAATTATTCGTGATTAATAATTTCTGTGGTGAATGCGAGAGACGGGTTGAGGGAGGCGGCGACGCCATTGTGCGAGAGAGGGCATCCCTGGCGTGAAGAGTGGCGAGACATGTGGTAGTGACTGGGGAATTTATTGGCAAGAATTACACTGATACTCGGTCAACAGTTAATAATTACTTATCCACGTGTTCTATAGTGCCCAGCCAGTTAATAACGCGTCAACAATTGAAGCCAAGACCCGTAATTACACGTACACAGCAGTGGACGTCAGGGACTGGCTGACGCGGTTCCGGCAGACCTCAGTATTCAATACGCTCACGATAAGTATATGTTTCTCGTTTGATGCATCATCCTAGATTATATATTTGTGAGTAGTTTGTCGTCATATAGCGAGGATACCCAATATACAACGTTAGTAAAAGTTCGGCAATTTCCTCCGTTTTCATGAATATTGAAAATAAAACGTAGCCTATTCAAATGCTACTTAAATTTTTCTGATTTCAGCGTGTATGCGAGGAGTCATCAAGTTGTTTCTCTTCATTCGTGATATTCACCTCGAGTTCTTTCTTTGTGGAGATCCTGTGAACACGAGGACGAATGACGAAATGATGTTACAGAAATCGTCTTAAAGCTAAGACATTTTTCGTACAAATTTATTTAATATGATTTTTGATTCTTATATAATTCCTGTAGAATCTTTGCATTGAATAGATTGTTACCAGAAATGATGATTGGTAATTAATGTGTTTACTCTGACTGTTGCTCAGTAATTCATGATCTTTAATATTCACAATTTGAGTTCTCATATTTGAATCTATAGTAGTTTAGATATATTATATCATTTACTCAACAATGAACTGGTGGCGAACCACACTGGTTCCTAGATGTATATGAATTTCTAGAAATACCCCCCAATGTAGGTCTCTGAGGCTCTGACTTTAATTAATTAATAATACAGTCCATTCATTATTTCAAGTGATTATCCTTTTAATAATTATCCATAGACACTGGTTCTCTAGTGTTATTCTAATGATCACTTTTATTAGTTTTCCCTCTTTTCTCAAAAGTGGGTGGTCCTTTGATTTATTAAATCAAATAAGTAAATAATTGAATATATGAGTCAAGCCCCAGATATCCCACATCTTGTTGGGCACTACAACATGTTACGTTGGCCCGGCAAGATACATTCCCTCTCCTGCCTATAGTCATACTCTCCCTTATACATAGGCTGATTCTAGAAGCCTCATAGTTATATTTTGTTATGTTTAAGGAGCAGAATGACCCTAGGATTTTATGTAATGTTGGTTACAAGATGGGTGGAGACCGGTTAGGAATGCAGCCTGGGAGAGGCAAGATGGCTGACACATCCAGGCTCAGGAGGGAGCGAATCCCGCCGAAACCAGACCGGCAGCGAGGACACTAGGTCTCCACGAATGTTGAAATTGTGACTGGCTGGTCAACGGAGGCGAAGCCAATGAGAACATGCCATCGCCTGACGTAACGTCACCGACGTGTTGTGGGTGCGGGAGTCAAAGAAGCATCACTTCTCTCCAGGTGTTCATCAGAACGGACGCACCATTTGTCACTCCAGCAAGACGCGGCCAACTCAGTGACCCAAGAGCCACTTCTGGGGTTGGAGAGACCTGAGGCAAACGGAGGTTGTCCTGGTCAACTGTTGGCTGGTTGTGAGGGGAACCTGGAAGAGTGTAACCTCATGGAACTACTATCCGGGGAAAGTGCCAAGCCATTACGACTTCACAGCACTGGGAACGGGGCAGGATAAAGGATTTGGGATGGGACGTGGAGGAAAGAATGGTGCCCAACCACTTGGACGGTCGGGGATTGAACTCCAACCTGCATGAAGCGAGACCGTCACGAGACCGTCCAGCCCAAGTGGCTGGGTGCAGCCTCAAGGAACTGTCCTTGTAACGTGGGAGCCGTCAGTAGACCAGTAAGCCAGTACATGGGAGCAAAGAGTGTGTGGGGCCCTCTGTCGGCTCTACCACTGTGATGCAACAAGGATGATTGGAGATGATCAACCAAGATCAAGAGGATGCTCTAGTGACCCTTCTGCCAACCACAACAGCCGAGACAAGAGTGACGAGTATACAGTCCATCAAAGGTAGACCAATACCTCTCTATACCCGTTGTACTAGACTATTCAGTGACTGCGAGTAGCCGCGTCCAGCAGCCAAGTTGACCAGACCATCAACCAGGAGGCCTGGTCAGGGACCGGGCCGTGGGGACCTGGAACCCCAGAAGTATTGCAAGGTGTTACTCTTGTGATTACGGAGTTTACTTTATTGATTATTCGTGAGAGTCAGGATACATATATATATATACTCAGGTATACTCAAGTGTGCTCATTTTGGTGTACATTTGATTTGATCCAGAAGGCCAAGGCTGCCAGTTATTAATACAGAGAGTATCTTAACTTTAAGTTGACTAAGTGTTTATTTGTATTAAATTTTACTCATTAGTATCCAATGCTGTGGTTCAGTTTACCGTCAGTGTATTAAATGTGAACCCATTACATATGATGCTAGAAGACATTATTAACTTGCAGCAGAGAGGAATTTGGGAAGTGTTGCCTTTATTGTTTTGAATTTCGAAGTGTTGCCATAACGAAACTGTCACCAGAATTTTGTTTGCCACAAGCAGATTTAAATATTGTTAGTAAACGTATGTTCTTTTTATTATTGTGTTGGGTATTAGGTCCCCATCTTTACTTTGTAAACTATTTACCTGGGCTTATAACTGAGTAGGAGTACCACCATCTAAGCTTGAGCTGGGACTTAGTACCATTACATTGTAGAAGTTTACCTTGCAGCGGTAGAATAAGCTGGCTTGGTTGGCGACCTTTGAGAGTTATTTTGTGAGCTCTAAGCCGAGGGTACTGAGCCCTATGCATTGGCGGTCGTGAAGAGACTGCGGCTCGGAGGACCATTGGTCTGATCCCACTCCTCACGGAGTACATGACCGGGGTGTGTGCGTAATCTCCCTGCTTCACGTGTGACTGGGATACTTCTCGGTGCTAGTGGCGATGAAGGAGGAGAGACCATCGTACCACGAACACAAACTATTTCACAAACACCAGAAATGTATCCCACATCACGCTCCCTAATCCACAGACCACTACATCTTCTACAACCAAACCAAATTAAAAACCTTCACAGTCTACAACACAACGCATCACAACCTTCTTATGCTCTTGCATAATGGCTATCCTGTGTGAGTCTAAACTCTAAAGCACAAGTTCACATTACTTACTAAATGAACCATTGGTGATGTGTGGATGCTCAGTGAAGTAGCAATACATATAATGAGTAGCAATATTAGTAGCAGAAGTAGTAACAGTTGTAGTAGTTGAAATAATAATACCCATGATAAATAACAGCACTATCAGATGTTGTGTCAACAACAGAGGCTCAGGTAAAGGCAACAAAAACAACAGAGGGTGTGCTCACTGCTCCAGTCGACACTGAGGATGACAGTAATGGAAGGAAGCTATAACATAGGAGATGATACCTTTCCTGTGTCAACACCAAGTACTGACCTCGAGAGGAGTCTAACGCAGTCGTTCCAGCAGATGGTGTTGGTGAGCGAGGTGGGATGACACGGCCGCAGGTGTAGTGAGCAGGCCACGGCTCTCCACAACTCTCCCTGGCACTCCTTCACACTCTTAAGTGGCACTGAGGCGGCCAGACCAGGCAGGCTGAGTGTCAAGCTCTCCTCCCAGAGCTGCAGGTCCTCCTGTGCAGCGGCGTCAGCGCGAGAGTTGCAGGAGCGAAAGAGATGGTTGGGTCGGTGATTGAAGTTGCTGCAGAAAGACAGACCGGAACATCCTTGTTGACACGGGGCGTCTGCCTCTGCCAGGCAGGCAAAGAGGGTGGACTCCTGAGGGCGAGTGAGGCAGGAGGTGTGGAGGGCGTCCCATGCCCTACCCCACTCCTTGGAGAAGGCACGCACACACAGCCCTTGGCACTCCGCGGACACTGCTCTCTTGCAGCAGCCGAGTTTCGCTGCATCCAGTCCAAGCCGACCCAGCTTGGACACCTGAAACAGTAAATTGATACCCTTTGAACCCTATGTTAATGATACCAATAAAAAATGTGGTTCAAGAGTACATGTGTGCCCCAGGTGTGGAGACACATGTGCAGGTGACCTACCTGTCTGACCTCCGGGACAGCTGCATCACTCTGACGAAACAGACACTTCCACACCCCATTCTGTCAAAACAAGATACAAGGGCTCACATCACTATCAAAATTCAATGTAAAAATTCAATAATAAACTAAACCTCCAAAATATTTAGATTCTCTTTCTGTTGCAAAATGTTAATTGGATTCGCACAATAAAAAAACAGAAAATATAAGACACAACAAGATAATTAAGAGGAAACAAAGGTGAGAAAAGGAATGAAGTATTAATTCATCTTGGAATGTTGGTAAATTAGCCACCAATCGGCAGGTAGTTGATATATAGTTATTTGAGAAATAGACCATTAAATGATAACGATCATAAACCACTAGGACGGAAGTGACCCCATAACCACTTAGAAGGATTCCTCTTCGATTTCAAATATATATAACAACCCGTGCAACAACAGTATACAGTCAAATTGTCTAAATACAATATTGAGGCTCTGATACATTAGAAATTAAGTATAGCAACACAAGATGTTGTCTTGAGGAATGGTTTGCATCGTTCTGAGATGACCTGAAGATTGTTGTCCAGACTCCGTGCTGGTGGGCAGGATGGCCGCTGTAAGCCAACTTTGTGCTTAGACAAGACTAAATTTGAAGCATTTGGTAGAATTCTGCAGTGATGTGTTAACTTCCACGGTCAACTATCCAGCGAGCCCACTAAACATGCGCATGAACACACGCTCGCAAGCACACACGCACACACGCTCGCACACACACACGCACAGACACACACACACAGAGTCAGGGAAGGAAAAAGACTTGGGGGTTGATATCACGCCAGACCTGTCTCCTGCAGCACATATCAAGCGGATAACATCAGCGGCATATGCCAGGCTGGCCAACATACGAACGGCATTCAGAAACTTGTGTAAAGAATCATTCAGAACTTTGTATACCACATATGTCAGGCCAATCCTGGAGTATGCAGCCCCAGCATGGAGTCCATATCTAGTCAAGGATAAGACTAAACTGGAAAAGGTTCAAAGGTTTGCCACCAGACTAGTACCCGAGCTGAGAGGTATGAGCTACGAGGAGAGACTACGGGAATTAAACCTCACTTCGCTGGAAGACAGAAGAGTTAGGGGGAACATGATCACCACATTCAAGATTCTGAAGGGAGTTGATAGGGTAGATAAAGACAGTCTATTTAACACAAGGGGAACACGCACAAGGGGACACAGGTAGAAACTGAGTACCCAAATGAGCCACAGAGATATTAGAAAAAACTTTTTTAGTGTCAGAGTGGTTGACAAATGGAATGCATTAGGGGGTGATGTGGTGGAGGCTGACTCCATACACAGTTTCAAGTGTAGATATGATAGAGCCCAATAGGCTCAGGAATCTGTACACCTGTTGATTGACAGTTGAGAGGCGGGACCAAAGAGCCAGAGCTCAACCCCCGCAAACACAACTAGGTGAGTACAAGCACAGACACACACACAGTAGGGAGGGCACAGAGAGGGAAGACACGTATGCCTGCGCTCCTCAAAAAAGTATTCATAACTCAGGACATCTGAGTGATATGGAGAAAAATCATTGCATAGTGATATTATGAAGTTTAACACACCAGTTATGAAAAAGCAATGTCAGTGACTGTGACTGTGCGAATTAGTCAATAAACTAGGGGTACGACATCAGTGCCACCACAGACACCATTGCTGCCACGGTTGCAAATTCATGCTCAGTGTGAACATAACTAGCTATGATAGTGATAGTGAAGAGTAAAGCAAGCTGTCATAACATGTAACACTAGGGCTAGACCAGTGCTAAGGGGGAAGAAGAAACTGCATATCTGATGAGATATAGTGGAAGGTGGGAGTGAGCAGGCACCTGGCAGTGGTGTGAGCATCAACAAGGCCTACAGTGACGACAACATTGCGGAACACTTCAGAAATCACCTAGTTGTGCACTGGGGGTTGATGTGCACGGTAAGAGCCTCTCGAGTCAATGATACGGTGTACAGTGTTCTTTTAATATAATAATTAGTCTTGGATGTAAGCTAAAAAAACGAAAACTAGTCTTGAGACAATATATGGCTCATCTGGGTACTAGTTTTCACACCTATATGTGATTAGCGGCCCCCCCCCCGGGCTAAAACCTCTCACCTAATACCATCCCAACTATAAACTCATCCATAACCACACCAAACCCTTCCCCAGCACTCTCCAACATTGACCCCCCTCCTCCTCCCCCCTCCTGCTTGCCCTCATACTCTCATTTCCCTCTCCCTCTCCATCTCTTTCCCTCACTCTCTCTCTCCTTCACTCATCTCTCTCTCTCCAGCTCTTCTCTACCTCTGACCCTTCCCTCTCCTATGCTATCTCCCTTCACCCCTCCATACACCAACCACCATTACACTATTTCTAGATAAAACAGTCACGAAAAGGAATGGTGGCTTCCACACTGCAGTCTACACAAAGGAAACAAACATAGGAATATGCCTTAATGCCAATATTGACTGCCCAGACAGATACAAGAGGAGTGTTGTCAACGCTTACGTCGACCGGGCTCTCACTCACAGCTCTGGTTGGAAGCAGGTCGACGAAGAACTCTGTAGGGTAAGGCAGGTCCTAGTCAACAATGGCTTCTCTAACGGTTATGTTGAAGACGTCATAAAAAGAAAGGTGAAACGCCATGCAACCTCTGAAGAGTCAACTAACACAACACTTGTACCCCCTATTGGACTGTTTTACAGGAATTTATTTTTGACGGCTCATAAAACGGAGGAAAGTGTCCTGAAAGATATTATTATTAGGAACGTTATCCCCACAGACAAAAATCAGAAGATACAATTGACAATTTACTACAAAAACAAAGAAACGACCAACCTACTCATAATACTCTCCAGACACCAAACAGAATGTCTTGAAAGAAACCAATGTCGTCTATGCCTTCATGTGACCACTTGACGACTGTCAGCCCCAAAGATCTCAGTATGTAGGCAAGACAACAACGTCTCTTTCCAGGCGATTAACAATGCACAAACAACAGGGCTCCATCAAGGAAAATATAATCTCTTCTCACAACCAGACCATCACCAGAGAAATCTTAACAAGCAACACAGAAATCATCGATAGAGACAGCAATAGCAGGAGATTCAACATCAGCGAGGCCCTACACATCAAAAAGTCAACACCAGCAATCAACAGTCAATTAACACAACTATATTCTACCCACTTCAAGACCCCGAAAAAATATAGAAGCAGCAAGAGCAATATAGAAGCAGCAAATATGCAATATACCCATTGATTCATGTTCTGTCTTTTGTCATGGGTTCGAGTCACTTCTGGGGTGTGAGTTTTCAGTTACATGTATGCCTGGGGACCATTCAGGCTTGTTCGCATTTGTGTTCCTCACGTGTGCCCCAAAGAATGAGGTGATTTGATAAAATACTATGCCCAAGATTACCATCAGAATGCCGGCGGGCTGATGGGCAAATAGCCTCGGCTACCATCGTCTTTTGTCCGGTTGTGATGGTCGAGTGGATTAGGTGCCCTGTACACCAGTTGCAAAATGCTCCTAGCAGTATGGGTTCGAGTTTGTTTCAAAAATAACTCCTGGAATCATTCCATGGTTTAGATATGTTGATGATATTTTGTGTATATGGCCTACAGATGTAAACACAGACGAATTTGTAGCCAAACTTAATGACCAAGTCACCTCTATAAAATTTACTATGGAGACTGAAATTGAGAAATGTTTGCCATTCCTAGATGTACTTGTTCATAGGGAAGATTCTTCACTAAAGTTTAGTGTCTACAGAAAACCTACGAATAATTTATCTTATGTTCACTATTTTTCAGGACATAGATTCAATGTGAAAAAGTCAATTTTTTCTTCAATGTATATAAGAGCTCTTCGAGTTGTGAGTCCAGAATTCTTAGACGAAAAGTTTAAGAATATTGATTCTATTGGTCTCAAGCTTTGTTATCCACTGAGTTTTCTGGAAGTTTGCCGTAGCAAAGCACGTCGTACATATTATAATAATATATGCAGTGAAAGAGCTCGCCCAAAGAATGTGTTATGTTTACCATATTTCTCTGGGTTTGAGAATATTGTCAAGGCCTTGAAACTTTTTAATATACATGTGTTGTTTAGTTACGAAAACACTGTTGGTAAGCTATTAGTTAGGAACAGCCCTCGTAGTGATAATTGTGTCATTTATAAAGTACCTTGTAAAGAATGTAATAAGTTCTATGTTGGGCAAACATCTAAAGATTTGAAATGTAGAATTTCGCAACATAAATACTCAGTAAGACATGGCCAATTGTCTAATGCTTTGTTTGTTCATCTGTCAGAAGATGATCACCAAATTGATTGGGAGATGGCGTCTTCAATACCGAATTGTAAAAGCACCTATAACAGAAACATAATTGAATCTGCTTTGATACAGATCACAAAAGAAAGTAATTTGAACATTAGCAGTGGTTTATATAACTTAGATCCATTTTTAATAGATCAATTAAAGGGCGATTTAAGTAGGATCATTGGAACACATTTGTCTCACTAATTCATTGTAAATATTTACTATCCTATGCTATGATTACCCATGTGTGGGCCTGTGTGTGGTTATGAATGGGAGCTGCATCGGATGGGCCAATAGGCCCTCTGCAGTTTTTGTGCGGCTCATATTTGTGTCCACTTATTGTACCTCACTTCACTCCACCTTTCTCTCCTGCCTATTTATGCCCAGCACTCGACCTATAAAACCACTCCTTCTGAAGATGTATTAATATACGAAAGTACTTAAGGAAATTCCTGTTTCAATTTTCCTCCGTGGTCTGACACTGTCATATATATATATATATATATATATATATATATATATATATATATATATATATATATATATATATATATGTGTGTGTGTATATCACGAAAATAAACACGTGATTAAGAATGTGACAATGTCAGACCACGGAGGAAAAATGAAACAGGAAATTTCCTTAAGTACTTTCGTATATTAAATACATCTTCAGAAGGACCTTCTGAAGATGTATTTAATATACGAAAGTACTTAAGGAAATTTCCTGTTTCATTTTTCCTCCGTGGTCTGACATTGTCATATATATATATATATATATATATATATATATATATATATATATATATATATATATATATATATATATATATAGTTATATATATAGTTATATATATATAGTTATATATATATAGTTATATATATATAGTTATATATATATAGTTATATATATATATATATATATATATATATATATATATATATATATATATATATATATATAACTAAATCTACTGCTATGACAAGCTTGATCCATTAAAGTAAAAGGTTAAGTTGGGTAATGGTGTACAGGACCGAGGTCTGGGACTCTGGTTCACCACATGGCCGTCACAGTGAAGTGTCTTGTCAAGCTCAGCCTTCTCCGCTGCTTATTTAAAGAAGAATTACGAGCGCATTTAACTGGCAAAGTCTACAAGCCTCACAGTCGTTTTCCCGGCGGCTGTTGTGACTGTAAACGACACGTTCGAGAGGAATGGCCATGCAGTGGTGGGAGTCACGCAACACAGCTCCTGTGAGCTTGGCGCCGGGAGTTGGACGACACACAGGCGCTGTGAGCTTGGCGCCGGGAGTCGGGCAACACACAGGCGCTGTGAGCTTGGCGCCGGGAGTCGGGCAACACACAGGCGCTGTGAGCTTGGCGCCGGGAGTCGGGCAACACACAGGCGCTGTGAGCTTGGCGCCGGGAGTCGGGCAACACACAGGCGCTGTGAGCTTGGCGCCGGGAGTCGGGCAACACACAGGCGCTGTGAGCTTGGCGCCGGGAGTCGGGCAACACACAGGCGCTGTGAGCTTGGCGCCGGGAGTCGGGCAACACACAGGCGCTGTGAGCTTGGCGCCGGGAGTCGGGCAACACACAGGCGCTGTGAGCGTGGTGGCGCCGAGCTGTTTGTTTACCTGGACCTTACCTGGAACTGGCGCCACCTCTATCCCCGACGAGGCTGTGGCCGCCGCCACGAACTGAGGCAGACAGCTGGCGACTGTACGCCAGCAGGTCGTGTTCCCAGAACAAACATTCTGAAGGAACTTGTCAAGGGCTCACATTTGCTCACGCCAACATTATCTTCCCTGACACAAGAGTTGTTAAGACATTACTGTGATACACAAAGACTGTTAGCAAGCGTTGAGTTGGGATGTGTTTATCACTCGCGGAGCTTCCAACCCTCCTCCTCGCCCTCTCCCGTCTCTCTATTACTAGTTTTCTCGTCTCTTCCTTCTTTATCTATGTTCCTGGACTATGTTAAGTGTCTCGCTCTATCCTCCTCTTAACACTATTCATGAAACACTTGAATTAAGCTCGAGCTGAGGAGTCTGAGTGACTCGAACCCTCGCTGTAAGTGCGACCCGCTGAACAAAGAGGCTGTCAGACAGTAAAAGTAAATGAAATTTTATACATGTTGTTCCGATATCTTGATGCATTCATTACCTGATAGCGACTCATGCATTCATTACGTGATAGCGACTCATGCATTCATTACCTGATAGCTACTCATGCATTCATTACCTGATAGCGACTCACTTTCCTCAGAGCCGTAAGTAGACGGAAAGTTTGGGTGTTGGGAGGAACACAGAGACACACTTTACTCCAAGAAACAGCTGCTCTTGTGTTTAATTAGTTGGTCATGTTGGCAAGTTTGGTCTCGCTCTCCGCAACACACCACATGATGACACTCCCACCATCCTCACTCTTGCACCTGTTATCTTGTACTGAACTATATCACAAAGATATGGTGATGACGGTGGTGATGGTGGTGATGGTGATGACGGCGGTGATGGTGATGACGGCGGTGATGGTGATGACGTTGGTGATGGTGATGACGGTGGTGATGGTAATGGTGATGACGGCGGTGATGGTGATGACGTTGGTGATGGTGATGACGGCGGTGATGGTGATGACGTTGGTGATGGTGATGACGGCGGTGATGGTGATGACGTTGGTGATGGTGATGACGGCGGTGATGGTGATGACGGTGGTGATGGTGATGACGTTGGTGATGGTGATGACGGCGGTGATGGTGATGACGGTGGTGATGGTGATGACGGTGGTGATGGTGATGACGGTGGTGATGGTGATGACGGTGGTGATGGTAATGGTGATGACGGCGATGGTGATGACGGCGGTGATGGTGATGGTGATGACGGCGGTGATGGTGATGACGGCGGTGATGGTGATGACGTTGGTGATGGTGATGACGGTGGTGATGGTGATGACGGCGGTGATGGTGATGACGGCGGTGATGGTGATGACGGCGGTGATGGTGATGACGGTGGTGATGGTGATGACGGCGATGGTGATGACGGCGGTGATGGTGATGGTGATGACGGCGGTGATGGTGATGACGGCGGTGATGGTGATGACGTTGGTGATGGTGATGACGGTGGTGATGGTGATGACAGCGGTGATGGTGATGACGGCGGTGATGGTGATGACGGCGGTGATGGTGATGACGGTGGTGATGGTGATGACGGCGATGGTGATGACGGCGGTGATGGTGATGGTGATGACGGCGGTGATGGTGATGGTGATGACGGCGGTGATGGTGATGACGGCAGTGATGGTGATGACGTTGGTGATGGTGATGACGGTGGTGATGGTGATGACGGCGGTGATGGTGATGACGGCGGTGATGGTGATGACGGCGGTGATGGTGATAAGGGTGATGGCGGCGCCCCCCAACTCACCGTCAGGTCAACAGTGCCACAGGCGTCCTCCAGCTGGTCGAGGATGTCCTGTTGAGGAGCCTGGGAGGTGAGCACGGCCCGACACGCCGCCCGACACGACCACGACACCGAGGCCGCGCAGCAGTGCAGGTCTGCTGGAGACGTCCACCAGGTGTTAGTCAGGTGTGTGGCGCCTCCCTGGTGTTTGTCAGGTGTGTGGCGCCTCTCTGTTGACAGTCAGGTGTGTGGCGCCTCTCTGTTGACAGTCAGGTGTGTGGTGCCTCTCTGATGAGTCAGGTGTGTGGTGCCTCTCTGTTGACAGTCAGGTGTGTGGTGCCTCTCTGATGAGTCAGGTGTGTGGTGCCTCTCTGTTGACAGTCAGGTGTGTGGTGCCTCTCTGATGAGTCAAGTGTGTGGCACCTCTCTGGTGTTAGTCAGGTGTGTGGCACCTCTCTGTTGACAGTCAGGTGTTCAGTCATGCCTGTCGTGACAGTCAGGTGTTCAGTCATG
>NC_091193.1:26469385-26491885 GCF_040958095.1 Procambarus clarkii
TGTCAGGTGTGTGAGGGGGGTTGTCAGGTGTGTGAGGGGGGTTGTCAGGTGTGAGGGGGGGGGTTGTCAGGTGTGTGAGGGGGGGTTGTTAGGTGTGTGAGGGGGGGTTGTCAGGTGTGTGAGGGGGGGTTGTCAGGTGTGTGAGGGGGGTTGTCAGGTGTGTGAGGGGGGTTGTCAGGTGTGTGAGGGGGGGTTGTCAGGTGTGTGAGGGGGGGGGTTGTCAGGTGTGTGAGGGGGGGGGTTGTCAGGTGTGAGGGGGGGTTGTCAGGTGTGAGGGGGGGTTGTCAGGTGTGTGAGGGGGGGTTGTCAGGTGTGTGAGGGGGGTTGTCAGGTGTGTGAGGGGGGTTGTCAGGTGTGTGAGGGGGGTTGTCAGGTGTGTGAGGGGGGTTGTCTGGTGTGTGAGAGGGTTGTCAGGTGTGTGAGGGGGGGTTGTCAGGTGTGTGAGGGGGGGTTGTCAGGTGTGAGGGGGGGTTGTCAGGTGTGTGAGGGGGGGTTGTCAGGTGTGTGAGGGGAGTTGTCAGGTGTGTGAGGGGAGTTGTCAGGTGTGTGAGGGGGGTTGTCAGGTGTGTGAGGGGGGTTGTCAGGCGTGTGAGGGGGGTTGTCAGGTGTGTGAGGGGGGGGGTTGTCAGGTGTGTGAGGGGGAGTTGTCAGGTGTGTGAGGGGGGGTTGTCAGGTGTGTGAGGGGGGTTGTCAGGTGTGTGAGGGGGGTTGTCAGGTGTGTGAGGGGGGTTGTCAGGTGTGTGAGGGGGGTTGTCAGGTGTGTGAGGGGGGTTGTCAGGTGTGTGAGGGGGGGGTTGTCAGGTGTGTGAGGGGGGGTTGTCAGGTGTGTGAGGGGGGTTGTCAGGTGTGTGAGGGGGGTTGTCAGGTGTGTGAGGGGGGTTGTCAGGTGTGTGAGGGGGGGGTTGTCAGGTGTGTGAGGGGGGGGGTTGTCAGGTGTGTGAGGGGGGGGTTGTCAGGTGTGTGAGGGGGGGGTTGTCAGGTGTGTGAGGGGGGGGGTTGTCAGGTGTGTGAGGGGGGGGTTGTCAGGTGTGTGAGGGGGGGTTGTCAGGTGTGTGAGGGGGGGGGGGTTGTCAGGTGTGTGAGGGGGGGGGGTTGTCAGGTGTATGAGGGGCAGGAGTCAGGTGTATGAGGGGCAGGAGTCAGGTGTATGAGGAGCAGGAGTCAGGTGTATGAGGGGGCAGAAGTCAGGTTTATGAGGGGGCATGAGTCAGGTGTATGAGGGGGCAGGAGTCAGGTGTATGAGGGGGGCAGGAGTCAGGTGTATGATGGGGCGCAGGAGTCAGGTGTATGATGGAGCGCAGGAGTCAGGTGTATGAGGAAGGGGCAGGAGTCAGGTGTATGAGGAAGGGGCAGGAGTCAGGTGTATGAGGAAGGGGCAAGAGTCAGGTGTATGAGGGGGGCAGGAGTCAGGTGTATGAGGGGGGCAGGAGTCAGGTGTATGAGGTGGGCAGAAGTCAGGTGTATGAGGGGGGCAGGAATCAGGTGTATGAGGGGCAGGAGTCAGGTGTATGAGGGGGCCGGAGTCAGGTGTATGAGGGGGGGCAGGAGTCAGGTGTATGAGGGGGGGCAGGAGTCGGGTGTGTGAGGGGGGGCAGGAGTCGGGTGTGTGGGGGGGGCAGGAGTCGGGTGTGTGGGGGGGGCAGGAGTCGGGTGTGTGAGGGGGGCAGGAGTCGGGTGTGTGAGGGGGGGGCAGGAGTCGGGTGTGTGAGGGGGGGGCAGGAGTCGGGTGTGTGAGGGGGGGCAGGAGTCGGGTGTGTGAGGGGGGGCAGGAGTCGGGTGTGTGAGGGGGGGCAGGAGTCGGGAGTATGAGGGGGCAGAAGTCGGGTGTGTGAGGGGGGCAGGAGTCGGGTGTGTGAGGGGGGCAGGAGTCGGGTGTGTGAGGGGGGCAGGAGTCGGGTGTGTGAGGGGGGCAGGAGTCGGGTGTGTGAGGGGGGCAGAAGTCGGGTGTGTGAGGGGGGCAGGAGTCGGGTGTGTGAGGGGGGCAGGAGTCGGGTGTGTGAGGGGGGCAGGAGTCGGGTGTGTGAGGGGGGGCAGGAGTCGGGTGTGTGAGGGGGGCAGGAGTCGGATGTGTGAGGGGGGGGCAGGAGTCGGGTGTGTGAGGGGGGCAGGAGTCGGGTGTGTGAGGGGGGGCAGGAGTCGGGTGTGTGAGGGGGGCAGGAGTCGGATGTGTGAGGGGGGGCAGGAGTCGGGTGTGTGAGGGGGGGCAGGAGTCGGGTGTGTGAGAAATTAAAGATACGAAACATCACATACCTGTCAGCGTATGATTGAGACACGTCCAGTACCCGTCCTGCAACACACAAAACAACAATCACTAATCCTGGTCCACACATCCTCAACAATCCTGGTCCACACATCCTCAACAATCCTGGTCCACACATCCTCAACAATCCTGGTCCACACATCCTCAACAATCCTGGTCCACACATCCTCAACAATCCTGGTCCACACATCCTCAACAATCCTGGTCCACACACCCTCAACAATCCTGGTCCACACACCCTCAACAATCCTGGTCCACACACCCTCAACAATCCTGGTCCACACACCCTCAACAATCCTGGTCCACACACCCTCAACAATCCTGGACCACACACCCTCAACAATCCTGGTCCACACACCCTCAACAATCCTGGACCACACACCCTCAACAATCCTGGACCACACACCCTCAACAATCCTGGACCACACACCCTCAACAATCCTGGTCCACACACCCTCAACAATCCTGGTCCACACACCCTCAACAATCCTGGTCCACACACCCTCAACAATCCTGGTCCACACACCCTCAACAATCCTGGTCCACACACCCTCAACAATCCTGGTCCACACACCCTCAACAATCCTGGTCCACACACCCTCAACAATCCTGGTCCACACACCCTCAACAATCCTGGTCCACACATCCTCAACAATCCTGGTCCACACATCCTCAACAATCCTGGTCCACACACCCTCAACAATCCTGGTCCACACACCCTCAACAATCCTGGTCCACACATCCTCAACAATCCTGGTCCACACACCCTCAACAATCCTGGTCCACACATCCTCAACAATCCTGGTCCACACATCCTCAACAATCCTGGTCCACACATCCTCAACAATCCTGGTCCACACACCCTCAACAATCCTGGTCCACACACCCTCAACAATCCTGGTCCACACATCCTCAACAATCCTGGTCCACACACCCTCAACAATCCTGGTCCACACACCCTCAACAATCCTGGTCCACACATCCTCAACAATCCTGGTCCACACACCCTCAACAATCCTGGTCCACACACCCTCAACAATCCTGGTTCACACATCCTCAACAATCCTGGACCACACATCCTCAACAATCCTGGTCCACACATCCTCAACAATCCTGGTCCACACATCCTCAACAATCCTGGTCCACACACCCTCAACAATCCTGGTCCACACACCCTCAACAATCCTGGTCCACACATCCTCAACAATCCTGGTCCACACACCCTCAACAATCCTGGTCCACACACCCTCAACAATCCTGGTCCACACATCCTCAACAATCCTGGTCCACACACCCTCAACAATCCTGGTCCACACACCCTCAACAATCCTGGTTCACACATCCTCAACAATCCTGGACCACACATCCTCAATAATCCTGGTGCACACATCCTCAACAATCCTGGTGCACACATCCTCAACAATCCAAGCTTACAAGCAGATATTAATAAAGTTTATGACTGGGCATCAGAAAATAACATGTTGTTTAACAGTGATAAATTCCAGGTACTCAGGTACGGCAAAAATGAGGACCTTAAACATAATACAGGGTACAAAACACAATCAAATCTGCCCATAGTAGAAAAACAGCATGTAAAGGATTTGAGAATAATGATGTCCGACGACCTAACATTTAGGGAGCATAACCAAGCAAGTATTGCGTCAGCCAGAAAAATGATAGGATAGATTACAAGAACTTTCAAATCCAGGGATCCCATCACAATGTTTGTACTATTAAAATCCCTTGTGTTGTCCCGTCTTGAGTACTGCTCAGTACTCACTTCCCCCTTCAGAGCAGGAGAGATTGCTGAAACAGAGGGAATACAGAGAACATATACGGCACGCATAGACGAGATAAAACACCTAAATTTGTAGACCAGATCACACACTAGAAGGTGAAGGGACGACGACGTTTCGGTCCGTCCTGGACCATTCTCAAGTCGATTGTTGAACAACCGCGGACCTCTGATGTTTATACAGTGTTCTCTGATTGTGCCTATGGCACCTCTGCTCTTCACTGGTTCTATTCTGCATTTTCTTCCATATCGTTCACTCCAGTATGTTGTTATTTTACTGTGTAGATTTAGTACTTGGCCCTCCAGTATCTTCCACGTGTATATTATTTGATATCTCGACTTGAGAATTGTCCAGGACGGACCGAAACGTCGTCGTCCCTTCACCTTCTAGTGTGTGATCTGGTGTACATACTTTAGCCACGTTATTGTGACTCATCGCATCCAAGCACCTAAATTATTGGGATCGTCTCAAAGCCCTCCAAATGTACTCACTAGAAAGAAGACGAGTGAGCTATCAAATAATATACACCTGGAAGATACTGGAGGGCCAGGTCCCAAATCTACACAGTAAAATAACAACGTACTGGAGTGAACGATATGGAAGAAAATGCAGAATAGAACCAGTTAAGAGCAGGGGTGTCATAGGCACAATCAGAGAACACTGTATAAACATCAGAGGTCCACGGTTGTTCAACGTCCTCCCAGCGAGTATAAGAAATATTGCCGGAACAACCGTGGACATCTTCAAGAGAAAACTAGACTGTTTTCTAAAAGAAGTTCCGGACTAACCGGGCTGTGGTGGGCATGTGGGCCTGCGGGCCGCTCCAAGCAACAGCCTGGTGAACCAAACTCTCACAAGTCAAGCCTGGCCTCGGGCCGGGCTTGGGGAGTAGAAGAACTCCCAGAACCCCATCAAGAAGGAATCAAGCTGGGGTCGAGAGTTCGAGTCTCTTTGGGACCCAATTGAATGTCTATTTCCACGATACTGTGGTTGACACTTTATACTTCGTAGTTATCTGGATCGTACAGCTCCTCCTCCTCCTCCCTCCAGTGATACTGGTGTCTACTCTAGTTCTTGTTCGTCTTGTCCTCTCCAATACTTTGAGGAGACTGATCCTACACTCAATGACAGACTTAAGCAACACGAAATAAGTGTCCATTCTGCAGGCACGAACACAAGGGCAAACCAACCCAGCCCCAACATGAAGGGACACCTAGCCAGCCCCAACACGAGGAAACACCTAGCCAGCCCCAACACGAGGAAACACCTAGCCAGCCCCAACACGAGGAAACACCTAGCCAGCCCCAACACGAGGGAACACCTAGCCAGCCCCAACACGAGGGAACACCTAGCCAGCCCCAACACGAGGGAACACCTAGCCAGCCCCAACACAAGGGGACATCTAGCCAGCCCCAACACAAGGGGGCATCTAGCCAGCCCCAACACAAGGGGGGCATCTAGCCAGCCCCAACACGAGGGAACACCTAGCCAGCCGCCCCAACACAAGGGGACACCCAGCCAGCCCCAACACAAGGGGGCATCTAGCCAGCCCCAACACAAGGGGGGCATCTAGCCAGCCCCAACACAAGGGGGGCATCTAGCCAGCCCCAACACGAGGGAACACCTAGCCAGCCGCCCCAACACAAGGGGACACCCAGCCAGCCCCAACACAAGGGGACACCCAGCCAGCCCCAACACAAGGGGGCATCTAGCCAGCCCCAACACAAGGGGGGCATCTAGCCAGCCCCAACACAAGGGGGGCATCTAGCCAGCCCCAACACGAGGGAACACCTAGCCAGCCGCCCCAACACAAGGGGACACCCAGCCAGCCCCAACACAAGGGGACACCTAGCAGCCCCAACACAAGGGGCCACCTAGCCAGCCCCAATACGAGGGCACACCTAACCAGCCCCAACACAAGGGGACACCTAGCAGCCCCAACACAAGGGGACACCTAGCAGCCCCAACACAAGGGGACACCTAGCCAGCCCCAACACAAGGGGACACCTAGCAGCCCCAACACAAGGGGACACCTAGCCAGCCCCAACACGAGGGCACACCTAACCAGCCCCAACATGAGGGGACACCTAACCAGCCCCAACATGAGGGGACACCTAGCAGCCCCAACATAAGGGCACACCTAACCAGCCCCAACATGAGGGACACCTAGCCAGCCCCGACACGAGGGGACACCTAACCAGCCCCAACATGAGGGGACACCTAGCCAGCTCCAACACGAGGGCACACCTAACCAGCCCCAACATGAGGGGGACACCTAACCAGCCCCAACACAAGGGGATACCTAGCAGCCCCAACACAAGGGGACACCTAGCCAGCCCCAACACAAGGGGACACCTAGCCAGCCCCGACATGAGGGGACACCTAACCAGCCCCAACATGAGGGGACACCTAGGCAGCCCCAACACGAGGGCACACCTAACCAGCCCCAACATGAGAGGACACCTAGCCAGCCCCAACACAAGGGGACACCTAGCAGCCCCAACACAAGGGGACGCCTAACCAGCCCCAACACAAGGGAACACCTAGCCAGCCCCAACACAAGGGGACACCTAGCCAGCCCCAACACAAGGGGACACCTAGCCAGCCCCAACACAAGGGGACACCTAGCCAGCCCCAACACAAGGGGACACCTAACCAGCCCCAACATGAGGGGACACCTAGCCAGCCCCAACACGAGGGCACACCTAACCAGCCCCAACATGAGGGGACACCTAACCAGCCCCAACATGAGGGAATATCTAGCCAGCTCCAACATGAGGGGACACCTAGCCAGCCCCAACACGAGGGCACACCTAACCAGCCCCAACATGAGGGAACACCTAGCCAGCCCCAACATGAGGGAACACCTAGCCAGCCCCTACATTAGGAAACACCTAGCCAGCCCCAACATGAAGGGACACCTAGCCAGCCCCAACATCAGGGAACACCTAGCCAGCTCGAACACAAGGGGACACCTAGCCAGCCCCAACATGAGGGAACACCTAGCCAGCCCCAACACAAGGGGACACCTAGCCAGCCCCAACACAAGGGGACACCTAGCCAGCCCCAACACAAGGGGGCACCCAGCCAGCCCCAACACAAGGGGACACCTAGCCAGCCCCAACACAAGGGGACACCTAGCCAGCCCCAACACAAGGGGACACCTAGCCAGCCCCAACACAAGGGGACACCTAGCCAGCCCCAACACAAGGGTACACCTAGCAGCTAGGATACTCACCAGGTGAGGAGGGCAGGCAGCTGTGAGGCGGGCCAGGTGGGCCTCGCTGTCCTCCGCGGCCAGACGCCACAGCGGCACCTGCAACACAAGGCAACGATCAGTGTTACACACACACACCTGTCCTCCACACACACACACACCTGTCCCCACACACACACACGTGAGACAATGTTATGGAGGCTGGGTAGGTCCCGAGGGTGGCAGCGAGGCCTCCCCGGTCCTCGGCCTATACCAGACACCTGTCTCAGGAGTAAACACTATAATGTTATTGGAGACGTAACTACCCCCTCTCCCCCCTACACATACACATACACACACACACACACACACACACACACACACACACACACACACACACACACACACACACACACACACACAGAGCCCGATAGGCTCAGGAATCTGTACACCTGTTGATTGACGGTTGAGAGGCGGGACCAAAGAGCCAGAGCTCAACCCCCGCAAACACAACTAGGTGAGTACAACTAGGTGAGTACACACACACACACACACACAATATGAAGGTTGATGCAATTGAAAAACCTGACTTTAGGAGAGGACATTATGGCAACCTTAAAAAATTTTTTAGTGAGTATAATTGGACAGACTTGATGCTAGACAAGGAAGTGAATGAGATGTATGTCAAGTTTTGTGAAATATATGATAAAGGCACAAAAAAATTATACCAAAACAGAGAAGCAGAACTAGGAAACAGGATTGGTTCAACAGAAAGTGCGAGAAGGCCAGAGACCAAAAGACACAAAAATGGAATCAATACAGGAAGAGGCCGAACCCCCAAACATACCAGCGATACAAAGATGCGAGAAACAACTACACGGCAGTGAGGAGAGAGGCAGAAAAAAATTTTGAAAAAGGGATTGCAGACAAATGTAAAACAGAACCAGATCTATTCTACAAATTCATAAACAACAAATTGCAGGTAAAGGATAATATTCAGAGGCTGAAAATGGGAAATAGATTCACGGAAAATGAAAAGGAAATGTGTGAAACATTAAACGAAAAGTTCCAAAGAGTGTTTGTACAAAATGAAATCTTCAGGGAACCAGATACAATAAGAACTCCAGAGAACAACATAGAGCACATAGAGGTGTCTAGAGACGAAGTGGAAAAAATGCTCAAGGAGCTAAATAAGAACAAGGCAGTTGGCCCAGATGGAGTTTCACCATGGGTTCTGAGAGAATGTGCACCTGAGCTCAGCATTCCTCTTCAACTGATTTTTCAGGCATCCCTGTTTACAGGAGTTGTAGCTGATGTGTGGAAAAAGGCTAACATAGTTCCAATCTACAAAAGTGGAAGCAGGGAAGACCCCCTTAATTATAGACCGGTATCATTGACAAGTGAAATAGTCAAAATATTTGAAAAAATAATTAAAACTAAATGGGTAGAACACCTGGAGAGAAATGATATAATATCAGACAGACAGTATGGTTTTCGATCTGGAAGATCCTGTGTATCGAATTTACTCAGTTTCTATGATCGAGCAACAGAGATATTACAGGAAAGAGATGGTTGGGTTGACTGCATCTATCTGGACCTAAAAAAGGCTTTCGACAGAGTTCCACATAAGAGGTTGTTCTGGAAACTGGAAAATATTGGAGGAGTGACAGGTACGCTTCTAACATGGATGAAAAATTTTCTGACTGATAGAAAAATGAGGACAGTAATCAGAGGCATTGTATCGGACTGGAGAAATGTCACAAGTGGAGTACCACAGGGTTCAGTTCTTGCACCAGTGATGTTTATTGTCTACATAAATGATCTACCAATTGGTATACAGTATTATATGAACATGTTTGCTGATGATGCTAAGATAATAGGAAGGATAAGAAACTTAGATGATTGTCATGCCCTTCAAGAAGACCTGGACAAAATAAGTACATCGAGCGCCACTTGGCAAATGGAATTTAATGTTAATAAATGTCATGTTATGGAATGTGGAATAGGAGAACATAGACCCCACACAACCTATATATTATGTGAGAAATCTTTAAAGAATTCTGATAAAGAAAGAGATCTAGGGGTGGTTCTAGATAGAAAACTATCACCTGAGGACCACATAAAGAATATTGTGCGAGGAGCCTATGCCACGCTTTCTAACTTCAGAATTGCTTTTAAATACATGGATGGCGATATACTAAAGAAATTGTTCACGACTTTTGTTAGGCCAAAGCTAGAATATGCAGCTGTTGTGTGGTGCCCATATCTTAAGAAGCACATCAACAAACTGGAAAAGGTGCAAAGACATGCTACTAAGTGGCTCCCAGAACTGAAGGGCAAGAGCTACGAGGAGAGGTTAGAGGCATTAAATATGCCAAAACTAAAAGACAGAAGAAAAAGAGGTGATATGATCACTACATACAAAATAGTAACAGGAATTGATAAAATCGATAAGGAAGATTTCTTGAGACCTGGAACTTTAAGAACAAGAGGTCATAGATATAAACTAGCTAAACACAGATGCCGAAGAAATATAAGAAAATTCACTTTCGCAAACAGAGTGGTAGACGGTTGGAACAAGTTAGGAGAGAAGGTGGTGGAGGCCAAGACCGTCAGTAGTTTCAAAGCGTTATATGACAAAGAGTGCTGGGAAGATGGGACACCACGAGCGTAGCTCTCATCCTGTAACTACACTTAGGTAATTACATTTAGGTAATTACACACACACCTGTCCTCCACACACACACACACACACACACCTGTCCTCCACACACACACACACCTGTCCTCCACACACACACACACCTGTCCTCCACACACACACACACCTGTCCTCCACACACACACACACACCTGTCCTCCACACACACACACACACCTGTCCTCCACACACACACACACACCTGTCCTCCACACACACACACACCTGTCCTCCACACACACACACACCTGTCCTCCACACACACACACACCTGTCCTCCACACACACACACCTGTCCTCCACACACACACACACGTCTCCTCCACACACACACACCTGTCTCAAGGCACACCATAACATGCAACACTCGACACATTACAATATACTAATAATTGAAAGCAGAGTCATAAAATCTCTGACAGTGCTTCAACTGTTGGTATAGTGATTGTATATTATATTACAGCAATTGTAGGCACAGTGATTGTGTATTGTGGGGAACACAACACTGGAGGGAGCAGCGTCAGCAGGTGTGGGGAGGGTGTAGGGTGGTGACGTCAGCAGGTGTGTGGAGGGTGTAGGGTTGTGACGTCAGCAGGTGTGGGGAGGGTGTAGGGTGGTGACGTCAGCAGTTGTGAGGAGGGTGTAGGGTTGTGACGTCAGCAGGTGTGGGGAGGGTGTAGGGTTGTGACGTCAGCAGGTGTGGGTGTGGGGAGGGTGTAGGGTGGTGACGTCAGCAGATGTGGGTGTGGGGAGGGTGTAGGGTTGTGACGTCAGCAGGTGTGGGTGTAGGGTGGTGACAGCTGGTGTGGGTGTATGGAGAGAGTAGGTTGGTGACGTTAACAGGTGTGGGGATGGTATAGGGTGGTGACGTCAGCAGGTGTGGGGATGGTATAGGGTGGTGACGTCAGCAGGTGTGGAGAGAATATAGGGTGGTGACGTCAGCAGGTGTGGGGAGGGTATAGGGTGGTGACGTCAGCAGGTGTGGGAAGGGTATAGGGTAGTGACGTCAGCAGGTGTGGGGTGTGGAGAGGGTGTAGGGTGGTGACGTCAGCAAGTGTGGGTGTGGGGAGGGTGTAGGGTGGTGACGTCAGCAAGTGTGGGTGTGGGGGAGGGTGTAGGGTGGTGACGTCAGCAAGTGTGGGTGTGGGGGTGTATAGGGTGGTGACGTCAGCAGGTGTGGGGGTGAGGAGGGTGTAGGGTGGTGACGTCGGCAAGTGTGGGGTGGGTGTAGGGTGGTGACGTCAGCAGGTGTGGGTGTGGGGAGGGTGTAGGGTGGTGACGTCAGCAGGTGTGGGTGTGGGGAGGGTGTAGGGTGGTGACGTCAGCAGGTGTGGGGTGTGGAGAGGGTGTAGGGTGGTGACGTCAGCAAGTGTGGGGAGGGTGTAGGGTGGTGACGTCAGCAGGTGTGGGTGTGGGGAGGGTGTAGGGTGGTGACGTCAGCAGGTGTGGGGTTTGGAGAGGGTGTAGGGTGGTGACGTCAGCAAGTGTGGGGAGGGTGTATAGGGTGGTGACGTCAGCAGGTGTTGGGGTGAGGAGGGTGTAGGGTTGTGACGTCAGCAGGTGTGGGGAGGGTGTAGGGTTGTGACGTCAGCAGGTGTGGGGAGGGTGTAGGGTGGTGACGTCGGCAGGTGTGGGTGTGGGGAGGGTGTAGGGTGGTGACGTCGGCAGGTGTGGGTGTGGGGAGGGTGTAGGTTTGTGACGTCAGCAGGTGTGAGTGTGGGGAGGGTGTAGGGTTGTGACGTCAGCAGGTGTGGGTGTGGGGAGGGTGTAGGGTGGTGACGTCAGCAGGTGTGGGGAGGGTGTAGGGTGGTGACGTCGGCAGGTGTGGGGAGGGTGTAGGGTAGTGACGTCGGCAGGTGTGGGGAGGGTGTTCAGCAGCTAGACACCGGGGTCATCCCTGACATACTGAACACAACACAGACACCACCACATTATAAGGGAGGACATAAGTATAAGAATACGAAAATACGACAAAAGAATTTTGGGTCTTTTGTCCGAGACAAAAAATTACAGACCGACAGCACCGAGGGAGACCTTCCCTTCTGTGAGAGGTCAGCCCTATGGGACCTTCCCTTCTGTGAGAGGTGAGCCCTATGGGACCTTCCCTTCTGTGAGAGGTCAGCCCTATGGGACCTTCCCTTCTGTGAGAGGTGAGCCCTATGGGACCTTCCCTTCTGTGAGAGGTCAGCCCTATGGGACCTTCCCTTCTGTGAGAGGTCAGCCCTATGGGACCTTCCCTTCTGTGAGAGGTCATCCCTGTGGGACCTTCCCTTCTGTGAGAGGTCAGCTCTATGGGACCTTACCTTCTGTGAGAGGTCAGCCCTATGGGACCTTCCCTTCTGTGAGAGGTCATCCCTGTGGGACCTTCCCTTCTGTGAGAGGTCAGCCCTATGGGACCTTCCCTTCTGTGAGAGGTCATCCCTGTGGGACCTTCCCTTCTGTGAGAGGTCAGCCCTATGGGACCTTCCCTTCTGTGAGAGGTCAGCCATATGGGACCTTCCCTTCTGTGAGAGGTCATCCCTGTGGGACCTTCCCTTCTGTGAGAGGTCAGCCCTATGGGACCTTCCCTTCTGTGAGAGGTCATCCCTGTGGGACCTTCCCTTCTGTGAGAGGTCAGCTCTATGGGATCTTCCCTCCTGTGAGAGGTCAGCCCAATGGGACCTTCCCTTCTGTGAGAGGTCAGCCCAATGGGACCTTCCCTTCTGTGAGAGGTCAGCTCTATGGGACCTTCCCTTCTGTGATAGGTCAGCTCTATGGGACCTTCCCTTCTTTGAGAGGTCAGCCCTATGGGACCTTCCCTTCTGTTAGAGGTCAGCTCTATGGGACCTTCCCTTGTGTGATAGGTCAGCTCTATGGGACCTTCCCTTCTGTGAGAGGTCAGCCCTATGGGACCTTCCCTTCTGTGAGAGGTCAGCCCAATAGGACCTTCCCTTCTGTGAGAGGTCAACTCTATGGGACCTTCCCTTCTGTGAGAGGTCAGCCCTATGGGACCTTCCCTTCTGTGAGAGGTCAGCCCAATGGGACCTTCCCTTCTGTGAGAGGTCATCTCTATGGGACCTTCCCTTCTGTGATAGGTCAGTTCAATGGGACCTTCCCTTCTTTGAGAGGTCAGCCCTACGGGACCTTCCTTTCTGTGAGAGGTCAGCTCTATGGGACCTTCCCTTCTTTGAGAGGTCAGCCCTATGGGACCTTCCCTTCTGTGAGAGGTCAGCTCTATGGGACCTTCCCTTCTGTGATAGGTCAGCTCTATGGGACCTTCCCTTCTGTGAGAGGTCAGCCCTGTGGGACCTTCCCTTCTGTGAGAGGTCAGCCCTTTGGGACCTTCCCTTCTTTGAGAGGTCAGCCCTATGGGACCTTCCCTTCTGTTAGAGGTCAGCTCTATGGGACCTTCCCTTCTGTGATAGGTCAGCTCTATGGGACCTTCCCTTCTGTGAGAGGTTAGCCCTATGGGACCTTACCACCGCCAGAGTCTTGTTACAAGTCATCTCGTTTGCAAAATATCTTAATGAAACAGTCGTTGCTGTATTGGCCCTTGGCAGCTTTAGGGTCACGCCCTGACCCCCAGGGTGGCATCTCTGGCCTCCTGCCTCTCCCTCTCCTCACCCTCCCACCCTAGTTCCCCTCCTTCCTCCTCTCCTGGCGAGTATGAGGTGGTGGTCAGGAGGTTGACCTCGCCACCTTAATGTTAAGTGTCTTGTCAAACATCTGTAATGAAAAGTGTCTATAAAGTGTAATATTACTAACAAGAGATAAGAGTTGTTGCTGGAAGAGCTCTTGTCAAACTGTTTTTTAATTATAAGTTCCTTGTAAAATGTGGAGTGTGGTGTTCTCAAGACGCCCACGGGTCAGGCCTCCAAGACGCCCACGGGTCAGGACTCCAAGACGCCCACGGGTCAGGCCTCCAAGACGCCCACGGGTCAGGTCTCCAAGACGCCCACGGGTCAGGTCTCCAAGACGCCCACGGGTCAGGCCTCCAAGACGCCCACGGGTCAGGCCTCCAAGACGCCCACGGGTCAGGCCTCCAAGACGCCCACGGGTCAGGTCTCCAAGACGCCCACGGGTCAGGTCTCCAAGACGCCCACGGGTCAGGCCTCCAAGACGCCCACGGGTCAGGCCTCCAAGACGCCCACGGGTCAGGTCTCCAAGACGCCCACGGGTCAGGTCTCCTAGACGCCCACGGGTCAGGCCTCCAAGACGCCCACGGGTCAGGTCTCCAAGACGCCCACGGGTCAGGCCTCCTACTTGGAGGTGACAGAAACCCTCCCCCCTCTCCCTAACTGGGGTAGTTTAGGTGTATAAATACCATGTGTATAGATGACAGAAGTCAGAGTACCACGAGAAGTGACGGAGGCTGGTCTGCGGGCCGCGACCAGTGATGGAGGCTGGTCTGCGGGCCGCGACCAGTGATGGAGGCTGGTCTGGGGGCCGCGACCAGTGATGAAGGCTGGTCTGCGGGCCGCGACCAGTGATGGAGGCTGGTCTGCGGGCCGCGACCAGTGATGGAGGCTGGTCTGCGGGCCGCGACCAGTGATGGAGGCTGGTCTGGGGGCCGCGACCAGTGATGGAGGCTGGTCTGGGGGCCGCGACCAGTGATGGAGGCTGGTCTGGGGGCCGCGACCAGTGATGGAGGCTGGTCTGGGGGCCGCGACCAGTGATGGAGGCTGGTCTGGGGGCCGCGACCAGTGATGGAGGCTGGTCTGCGGGCCGCGACCAGTGATGGTGGCTGGTCTGGGGGCCGCGACCAGTGATGGAGGCTGGTCTGCGGGCCGCGACCAGTGATGGAGGCTGGTCTGCGGGCCGCGACCAGTGATGGAGGCTGGTCTGGGGGCCGCGACCAGTGATGGAGGCTGGTCTGGGGGCCGCGACCAGTGATGGAGGCTGGTCTGCGGGCCACGACCAGTGATGGAGGCTGGTCTGGGGGCCGCGACCAGTGATGGAGGCTGGTCTGCGGACCGCGACCAGTGATGGAGGCTGGTCTGGGGGCCGCGAGAAGTGACGGAGGCTGGTCTGCGGGCCGGGAGTAGTGACAGAGGCTGGTCTGCGGGCCGGGAGTAGTGACGGAGGCTGGTCTGCGGGCCGCGACCAGTGATGGAGGCTGGTCTGCGGACCGCGACCAGTGATGGAGGCTGGTCTGCGGACCGCGACCAGTGATGGAGGCTGGTCTGGGGGCCGCGAGAAGTGATGGAGGCTGGTCTGCGGGCCGGGAGTAGTGACGGAGGCTGGTCTGCGGGCCGCGAGAAGTGATGGAGGCTGGTCTGCTGGCCGCGACCAGTGATGGAGGCTGGTCTGCTGGCCGCGAGAAGTGACGGAGGCTGGTCTGCGGGCCGCGAGAAGTGATGGAGGCTGGTCTGCGGGCCGCGACCAGTGATGGAGGCTGGTCTGCTGGCCGCGAGAAGTGACGGAGGCTGGTCTGCGGGCCGCGAGAAGTGACGGAGGCTGGTCTGCGGGCCGCGAGAAGTGATGGAGGCTGGTCTGCTGGCCGCGACCAGTGATGGAGGCTGGTCTGCTGGCCGCGAGAAGTGACGGAGGCTGGTCTGGGGGCCGCGACCAGTGATGGAGGCTGGTCTGCGGGCCGCGACCAGTGATGGAGGCTGGTCTGGGGGCCGCGACCAGTGATGGAGGCTGGTCTGCGGGCCGCGAGAAGTGATGGAGGCTGGTCTGCGGGCCGCGACCAGTGACGGAGGCTGGTCTGCGGGCCGCGAGAAGTGACGGAGGCTGGTCTGCGGGCCGCGAGAAGTGACGGAGGCTGGTCTGCTGGCCGCGAGAAGTGACGGAGGCTGGTCTGCGGGCCGCGAGAAGTGACGGAGGCTGGTCTGCGGGCCGCGAGAAGTGACGGAGGCTGGTCTGCGGGCCGCGAGAAGTGACGGAGGCTGGTCTGCTGGCCGCGAGAAGTGACGGAGGCTGGTCTGCGGGCCGCGAGAAGTGATGGAGGCTGGTCTGGTGGCCGCGACCAGTGATGGAGGCTGGTCTGCTGGCCGCGAGAAGTGACGGAGGCTGGTCTGCGGGCCGCGAGAAATGATGGAGGCTGGTCTGCGGGCCGCGAGAAATGATGGAGGCTGGTCTGCGGGCCGCGAGAAGTGATGGAGGCTGGTCTGCGAGCCGCGAGAAGTGATGGAGGCTGGTCTGCGGGCCGCGACCAGTGATGGAGGCTGGTCTGCTGGCCGCGAGAAGTGATGGAGGCTGGTCTGCGGGCCGCGAGAAGTGATGGAGGCTGGTCTGCGGGCCGCGAGAAATGATGGAGGCTGGTCTCCTGGCCGCGAGAAGTGACGGAGGCTGGTCTGCGATCTTTGAGAGAGTGCTAAGAAGTAAGATCACACAACACATGGAATCACAGCATCTCCATAACCCCGGACAACATGGGATCAGAACAGAGCGCTCTTGCCTGTCATAGTTGCTGGACCACTATGACATGGCACTAGATGCCATGGAAGACAAACAAAACGCTGATGTAATTTACACAGATATCGCAAAAGTCTTCGACACATGTGACCATAGTGTTATTGCACATAAAATGCATTCAAAAGAAATTACTGGAAAACGGCAGATGGATCTACAATTTCATAGTGCTCTCTAGAGTGGAGTACTGCTGCACAATGACAGCCTGGTTGATACCTGGTTGATACCTGGTTGATGGGGTTCTGGGTATTCTTCTACTCCCCAAGCCCGGCCCGAGGCCAGGCTCGACTTGTGAGAGTTTGGTCCACCAGGCTGTTGCTTGGAGCGGCCCGCAGGGCCACATACCCACCACAGCCCGGTTGGTCCGGCACTCCTTGGAGGTATAAATCTAGTTTCCTCTTGAAAATGTCCACGGTTGTTCCGGCAATATTTCTTATGCTCGCTGGGAGGACGTTGAACAACCGCGGACCTCTGATGTTTATACAGTGTTCTCTGATTGTGCCTATGGCACCTCTGCTCTTCACTGGTTCTCTTCTGCATTTTCTTCCATATCGTTCACTCCAGTACGTTGTTATTTTACTGTGTAGATTTGGTACTTGGCCCTCCAGTATCTTCCAGGTGTATATTATTTGATATCTCTCTCGTCTTCTTTCTAGTGAGTACATTTGGAGAGCTTTGGGACGATCCCAATAATTTAGGTGCTTTATCGCGTCTTGCGTGCCGTATATGTTCTCTGTATTCCCTCTATTTCAGCAATCTCTCCTGCTCTGAAGGAGGAAGTGAGTACTTCCCTCTCACAAGACGGGACAACACAAGTGACTTCAAGAGTACAACCATTGTGATGAGATCCCTGGATTTGAAAGTTCTCGTAATCCATCCTATCATTTTTCTGGCTGTCGCAATATTTGCTTGGTTATGCTCCTTAAACGTTAGATCATCAGACATTATTATTCCCAAATCCTTTACATGCTGTTTTCCTACTATGGGTACATTTGATTGTGTTTTATATCCTGTATTATGTTTAAGGTCCTCATTTTTACCGTACCTGAGTACCTGGAATTTATCACTGTTAAACATCATGTTATTTTCTGATGCCCAGTCGAAAACTTTATTAATATCAGCTTGAAATTTTTCAATGTCTTCAGCCGAGATAATTTTCATACTGATTTTTGTGCCATCTGCAAAAGATGATACGAAGCTGTGACTTGTATTTTTGTCTATATCTGATATGAGAATAAGGAAAAGCAGCGGTCCAAGGACTGTACCCTGAGGTACAGAGCTTTTAACTGCACTTGGACTAGATTTTATATGGTTGACAGTTACTCGCTGAGTCCTGCTTGACAGAAAACTGAGTATCCAGCGTCCTACTTTACCGGTTATTCCCATTGACTTCATTTTGTGTGCTATCACGCTATGGTCACATTTATCGAAAGCCTTTGCGAAGTCCGTGTATACCACATCAGCATTCTGTTTTTCTTCTAATGCCTCAGTGACATTGTCATAGTGCTCAAGTAGCTGTGAGAGGCACGATCTTCCCGCTCGAAATCCATGTTGGCTTGGGTTGTGAAGGTCATTGGTCTCCATGAAATTGGTGACCTGACTCCTAATCACTCTCTCAAATACTTTTATGATGTGCGATGTTAGTGCAACTGGTCTATAATTCTTTGCCAATGCTTTGCTCCCTCCCTTGTGTAGAGGGCTGTCTGCTACTTTAAGTGCATCTGGTATCTCCCCCGTGTCCAAGCTCTTCCTCCACACTATACTGAGTGCCTGTGCTACCGGCACTTTGCATTTCTTTATAAATATTGAATTCCATGAGTCTGGACCTGGGGTCGAGTGCATGGGCATGTTTTCAATTTCTCTTTCAAAATTTAGTGCGCTCGTGTTTATATCAGTTATATTTACAGGGGTTTGAATATCCCGCATAAAGAAATTGTCTGGATCTTCCACTTTCATGTTGTTTATTGGAATGCTAAACATGTCCTCATACTGCTTTTTTAGGATTTCACTAATTTCTTTGTCATCCTCCGTGTATGAACCTTCACTTGTACGAATAGGTCCAATACTGGCAGTGGTTTTTGCTTTTGATTTCGCATATGTGAAGAAATATTTTGGATTTTTCTTTATTTCCTGAATTGCTTTCTGTTCTAACTGCCTTTCTTCAGTTTCATATGAGTGTTTCAATTTCCGCTCGATTTCTTCAATCTCCCTATTTAAATTATTCCTTCTTTGACGGGAAATTCGTGTCTGCATAAGCAGTTCCGTTATTTTTTTCCTGCGTTTATAGTGTCGTCTGCGTTCTCTTTCTACGTTGGATCTCTTTCTGGCTTTCCTCAAAGGAACATGTTTCAGACAGACTTGATACGCTTCTGAAGTCAGTTTTTCTATTCCTTCTGTAGGACTTGTATTACTTAAACAGTTTCCCATGGAATGTTTGTAAGTTCCCTGTTTATTATCTCCCAGTCTATCCTTTTATTATTAAAATTGAATTTACTGAATAGCCCCTCTCGCTTTATCAACGTTTTAGGTCTATTCTGAGTATTGATGGTCGTTTGCACTTCAATGAGCTTGTGATCTGATATCGTAATGTCTCTGATAATGTCTTCATTGTTCGTAAAGACCAGATCTAGAATATTTTCATTTTTCGTTGGCTCTGATATCTGCTGATTGAGTGAAAATTTGTCACAGAATCTAAGTAGTTCTCTAATCTGTCGTTGGTTAGGTCCTGATAGATTTCCTGGTATAATATTATTGTTTGCTATTCTCCACCTGAGACTAGGCAAGTTGAAGTCACCTAGGAAGATAATATCAGGTATCGGGTTCTCCAAATTATCAAGGTTATTCTCTATTTTGTTTATCTGTTTTGTGAATTCCTCAGCCGTTGCATCTGGCGGTTTGTATATTAGAATAATCACTAAATTTATTTTCTCTATTTTTAATCCCAGTACCTCTACCACCTCATTTGTAACGTTAAGGAGCTCCGAGCATACAAGGTCTTCCCTAATATACAGACCCACTCCTCCATGTGACCTAATTTTCCTATCACACCTGTATAGGTTATATCCTGGAATCCAGATCTCACTGTCTAAGAATTCCCCTCCATGGGTTTCTGTGAAAGCTCTAAATACTGCATTTGACTCCGTGAGGAAGCCATTTATGAACTGTACTTTGTTGTTTGTTCTTGTTTTCAGTCCTTGTATGTTGGCAAAGATGAATGAGGTTACTCTATTAGTGATAGTCTGACTGGGAGACTTTTTCGGCCTTCGGACAGCCCCTTTCAAAGCTGGAGAAATTGCTGACCTGGAGAGCGTTCAGAGATCCTTTATTGCTGGAATACACCCAGTAAAACCTCTAAACTACTGGGACCGACTAAAATGCCTAAATCTGTATTCTCTTGAGCACAGGCGGGAGAGATACATAATAATATCACGTGGAAAATAGTAGAGTTGCTAGTTCCAAACCTGCACACAGAAATAACACCACATGAGACCAGGAGACATGGCAGGATGTGATACCTGCTTGCTTGATACCTGGTTGATGGGGGTTCTGGGAGTTCTTCTACTCCTCAAGCCCGGCCCGAGGCCAAGCTCGACTTGTGAGAGTTTGGTCCGCCAGGCTGTTGCTTGGAGCGGCCCGCAGACCCACATACCCACCTCAGCCCGACTGATCCGGAACTTCTTTTAGAAAACAGTCTAGTTTTCTCTTGAAGATGTCCACGGTTGTTCCGGCAATATTTCTTATAGTCGCTGGGAGGACGTTGAACAACCGTGGACCTCTGATTTTTATACAGTGTTCTCTGATTGTGCCTATGCAGAATACCCCCGTTGAAGAGCAGAGGTGCAACTGGTACTCTGAGAGAGAACTATCAACATCAGAGGCCCGAGACTGTTCAACACGCTTCCACTACACATAAGGGGCATAACTGGCCGACCCCTCACAGTGTTCAAGAGAGAACTGGATAAACACCTCCAAAGGATACCTGATCAACCAGGCTGTGACTCATACGTCAGGCTGCGAGCAACCGCGTCCAACAGCCTGGTTGACCAGTCCAGCAACCAGTAGGCCTGGTGGGGGACCGGGCCGCGGAGACGTTGAGCCCCGTAATAATCGCAAGGCAAGGTAATCGCATGGTGTGAGGAGAGTGTAGGGTGGTGACGTCAGCAGGTGTGGGTGTAGGGTGGTGACGTCAGCAGGTGTGGGTGTAGGGTGGTGACGTCAGCAGGTGTGGGTGTACGGTGGTGACGTCAGCAGGTGTGGGTGTAGGGTGGTGACGTCAGCAGGTGTGGGTGTAGAGTGGTGACGTCAGCAGGTGTGGGTGTAGGGTGGTGACATCAGCAGGTGTGGGTGTAGAGTGGTGACATCAGCAGGTGTGGGTGTAGAGTGGTGACATCAGCAGGTGTGGGTGTAGAGTGGTGACATCAGCAGGTGTGGGTGTAGAGTGGTGATATCAGCAGGTGTGGGTGTAGAGTGGTGACATCAGCAGGTGTGGGTGTAGAGTGGTGACATCAGCAGGTGTGGGTGTAGAGTGGTGACATCAGCAGGTGTGGGTGTAGAGTGGTGACATCAGCAGGTGTGGGTGTAGAGTGGTGACATCAGCAGGTGTGGGTGTAGAGTGGTGACATCAGCAGGTGTGGGTGTAGAGTGGTGACATCAGCAGGTGTGGGTGTAGAGTGGTGACATCAGCAGGTGTGGGTGTAGAGTGGTGACATCAGCAGGTGTGGGTGAAGAGTGGTGACATCAGCAGGTGTGGGTGAAGAGTAGTGACATCAGCAGGTGTGGGTGTAGAGTGGTGACATCAGCAGGTGTGGGTGTAGAGTGGTGACATCAGCAGGTGTGGGTGTAGAGTGGTGACATCAGCAGGTGTGGGTGTAGAGTGGTGACATCAGCAGGTGTGGGTGTAGAGTGGTGACATCAGCAGGTGTGGGTGTAGAGTGGTGACATCAGCAGGTGTGGGTGTAAAGTGGTGACATCAGCAGGTGTGGGTGTAGGGTGGTGACGTCAGCAGGTGTGGGTGTAGAGTGGTGACATCAGCAGGTGTGGGTGTAAAGTGGTGACATCAGCAGGTGTGGGTGAAGAGTGGTGACATCAGCAGGTGTGGGTGTAGAGTGGTGACATCAGCAGGTGTGGGTGAAGAGTGGTGACATCAGCAGGTGTGGGTGTAGAGTGGTGACATCAGCAGGTGTGGGTGTAGGGTGGTGACGTCAGCAGGTGTGGGTGAAGAGTGGTGACATCAGCAGGTGTGGGTGTAGAGTGGTGACATCAGCAGGTGTGGGTGAAGAGTGGTGACGTCAGCAGGTGTGGGTGTAGAGTGGTGACATCAGCAGGTGTGGGTGTAGGGTGGTGACGTCAGCAGGTGTGGGTGTAGGGTGGTGACATCAGCAGGTGTGGGTGTAGGGTGGTGACATCAGCAGGTGTGGGTGTAGGGTGGTGACATCAGCAGGTGTGGGTGTAGAGTGGTGACGTCAGCAGGTGTGGGTGTAGGGTGGTGACATCAGCAGGTGTGGGTGTAGAGTGGTGACGTCAGCAGGTGTGGGTGTAGGGTGGTGACATCAGCAGGTGTGGGTGTAGGGTGGTGACATCAGCAGGTGTGGGTGTAGGGTGGTGACATCAGCAGGTGTGGGTGTAGAGTGGTGACATCAGCAGGTGTGGGTGAAGAGTGGTGACGTCAGGTGTGGGTGTAGGGTGGTGACATCAGCAGGTGTGGGTGTAGAGTGGTGACATCAGCAGGTGTGGGTGAAGAGTGGTGACGTCAGCAGGTGTGGGTGTAGGGTGGTGACATCAGCAGGTGTGGGTGTAGAGTGGTGACATCAGCAGGTGTGGGTGTAGAGTGGTGACATCAGCAGGTGTGGGTGAAGAGTGGTGACGTCAGCAGGTGTGGGTGTAGGGTGGTGACATCAGCAGGTGTGGGTGTAGAGTGGTGACATCAGCAGGTGTGGGTGTAAAGTGGTGACATCAGCAGGTGTGGGTGTAGAGTGGTGACATCAGCAGGTGTGGGTGTAAAGTGGTGACATCAGCAGGTGTGGGTGAAGAGTGGTGACATCAGCAGGTGTGGGTGTAAAGTGGTGACAAAGGAAGTCACAATTGAAGATAAAAACTGTAATAGTTTTTGCTTCAAGGTGTGGAATTGAAGAGGGGGAGGAGGGGGGGGGGG
>NC_091193.1:26496885-26501885 GCF_040958095.1 Procambarus clarkii
AAATATCACTCACTTAAATAATATCAACTTACAATGATATAATACTTATCTCTCCTTCTCTGCCCTATCTTGGTTATCTTGAGGGTTATCTTGAGATGATTTCGGGGCTTAGCTTCCCCGCGGCCCGGTCTTCGGCCACACCTCCTTTTTTGTTACACATCCCCCGGGAAGCAGCCCGTAGCAGCTAACTCCCAGGTACCTATTTGCTGCTAGGTAACAGGGGCACCAGGGTGAAAGAAACATTTTGCCCATTTGTCTCCACCTCCACCCGGGTGATCGAACCCGGGACCTGAGGACTACGACTCCGAAGCACTGCCATGCCCCCATGACAGCCATGTCAGGGGGCCTGGCTAGAGGCCATTGTGTACATGGCCTCAACCCGGGGCCAGAACTGTGTGTATATGGGGGGGGGGGGGTGTTGGTTGTGTGGCCCGGGCAGTTAGTTCCCAGGAGCAGGCTGCCTTTAAGTGGAGTAATGAGTGAAGCATTTGATGTTGTTATAACCATTCATAACTACATAACTAACTCCATCCATGTGCAACCTTCTAAGGGAATTAATATCCATAAGAGAGCACTACTGTATCCATAATGTTGTGCCATTCATATGTCTAAATTTGTGTTCTTACTGTCGTGATGCATTCTCGGTCCACGTAACTATAACTGCCATCAAAATAATTATCATAAAGCACTTAATATGGGATGACTCTGTACAGAAAGAGCAAGTTCAAGCATCACACAGGTATTACAAGTATTAATTGATACCTGTCAGCGCCGCCATCGTGGGTAATACTCCTACTAAGGTATAAATAGGTAGTAAGATATAACCCAGAGCATATGAATCTTATTATCATTTTATATTTAAGAAACTGTGTTAAACAATATTAAATTTATTGCTTAATTGTTTTTCTAAGACCCCTTTAACAGACGTTGAAGACCTTAGTTTGGAATAATTATGCACAAAAATCTATTCCAATATCCGGGCACCCCAGCACGAAACTCCATCCTATGGTGATCAAAACATTTGTTTCAATGTAAACACTTTTTTTAATAAATAAATTAAATAACAAAACATTTGGTTAATTTAAGAATGACTTCAGTAAAGTTTGCACTGTAATGACAGCAGTACCAATATTATATATATGGAATGCTTAAATGAAAGACATTAATTAACCTTTGCAAAGTACACAAAACTACCCAACCACTCACGCATGTACTGTATATGTGCAACTTGCAGCGTGCATGTATATATGTAACAGGCAAATGATCACCACATACAAAAATCCTCATTTGCTAGGAATCAATTCGACTGGCAAAGAGGAATTTGTGAAACCTACAACTTCGACAAGTGGCCGTAAATTCCAGCTAAGTTAACAGTGTTGAAGAAGGTCGGAAGCATCAAGTGAGGTGATGATGGATACCAACACCATCACCAGTTTCAAACTGTCTCATGACAAAAATTATAGGAAAATACGGGACACCTCAAGTGTGGCTCTGTTCCAGTAACTACACTTGTTAATAACACACACACACGTAACAACACGTTAACATGTAAAACTAGTATACTTTGCTTGACCCAAATGTGGCCTCATAAACACAGCATCGCTGTCCCACAAGTTGTACATAATACACTCCCACTGAGAGCAACACTAACTATGCTATTTATTATAATTACTGTAAACCTTGGACATATTAGCCCCCTATTTAAACAATCTGTATTTTATAACGTTTCTCCATCACACATTTTGTAAAGCAATATGTCTGTGTAAAGAATGACGTCCACAACTCAGGATAACTGGTACAGATATATGTATGTGTATGTATGTGTGTATATTATTTATTTAAATATATATTTAAATATATATATATATATATATATATATATATATATATATATATATATATATATATATATGTGTCGTACCTAGTAGCCAGAACGCACTTCTCAGCCTATTATGCATGTCTTGATTTGCCTAATAAGCCAAGTTTTCATGAATTAATTGTTTTTCGACTACCTAACCTAACCTAACTTTTTCGGCAACCTAACCTAACCTAGCCTATATAGATAGGTTAGGTTAGGTTAGGTAGGGTTGGTTAGGTTCGGTCATATATCTACATCAATTTTAACTCCAATAAAAAAAAATTGACCTCATACATAATGAAATGGGTAGCTCTATCATTTCATAAGAAAAAAAATTCCGAAAATGAGTTTTGGAGAACTCCTATTTCAGCTAAGCCCTGATGCTAAAAAAATAGTTAAGAGGGATAGAAGCCCTAAACCAGAAAGTAATAAATACAGAATATGCGGTCATATTCAATGAAACATGTTTGAAAGAAAACCTGCTGCCAGTATACACCAATATATATATATATATATATATATATATATATATATATATATATATATATATATATATATATATATATATATATATATATAAAGGTTACAAAACATACAAGACAAATGCCTAAAGGTTATGGATCTCTTGAAGCTCCTCCGCTTCTGGACAGGAACCGAGGACGCAGCAAGCATTTCCCCTCTGGATCGCCACACTGAGACGCTGAAACAAAAAACTGGAAGCCCTTGGGTCTCTGGTGACGTCAATGAGCTTGGACCCCAATTCCTTGAGAAATCCCAAGGCACTCTTGCCCCAGGGGCCATGCGTCTCAGACGCTATGGGAACAAAGAGGTATTGACCTTCCAGTCGCCTGTACTTGAGTGATTTTGCTGTTTCCCTGTGGTTGGCCGCCCCACCTGCTTGATCAGCTCCGAAGTGTACATAGGTGTCAGCCAGGGTGGATACACATGTGTAGTCCCACACCAACTGTCTACCCTCCTTCCATGAGTATATGGTGATGCCATCAGGGCGAAGTGCTGGGAAATCCGGGTTTTGGACCCCTAGGATGCGAGGTTCTCTCTCCGCTGGGCACCCAGCTGAGACGAGGCTTCTCTTGATGATGTCATTGACCTCGTTGTGTCTTGCATGCCAGCCCTTTGTGCTTCCGCAATGCAACCCATGCAGTCCGTATTGGTCTGCTTCCACCCTGTTGCAAATACACTTGTATTCAGTGTGAATTGGGGCACCAAGGCGGAGGGCCACTGCTACACGAAGGGATTCTGGATCTAGGCGCGTGCCCATTGCAGACATGGGTACTGCCAGGAGGAAGTCTCCTGCATGGGGGGCACGCACTGCTCTGAGGCGGGCTTTCTCCTTGTCTGATGTTGCGACGCTTAGCATGGCATCAGCTACTTTTTCCACTAGAGGGTGGTCCCAGCCGGACTGTTTGTGTTGTTTTGTTGGCTCTATAATGGTTGCTGGGGCTGCAAGAACATTCCACTGATTTGAACATTCAGTGAAAGCAGGATCGTGTATTCCTGCTGAATCTCTCAGGGTTGCAGGTAAAATATCTCTGACGAGGTCGTGCGATGCATGAGAGGAGGAAAGGAAGGCTGGTAGAGCAATTTGGGAGGCTGTGCGGACACCAAGGCCGCCGAGTCTTACAGGAAGGGTTGCTTGCTCCCACTGAGAGTCGTCCAATGGCAGGTTATATATATATATATATATATATATATATATATATATATATATATATATATATATATATATATATATATATATATATATATATATATATATATATATATTCACTGTACCTCCCTTGCAGGACTAAGAACTTGAGCCAAGGTTAGTCTTTTAACAATGACACAATATACTACATTCTGTTACAATCCATATTTCGAAAATCAAATCTAAATGTGAATAATTTAACATACAGTACTGTACTATACATACACCTCATACTCATTAAAGCTATTTAAATACCTTAAACATTTCTCAGTGGTGAAATTCTTATAATTTAATTAAGACCTTCCCGCCAAAAAATAAACACATCATTGTACTATAATTAACAATGTAGCCTTAAACAACTTGCAAGTAACTACTCTTGAGCGTGGGGGGGGGGGGGAGGGTAGAAATAGCCTAAGCTACTCTATCCCTTTGAGATGTATTTCTTTCTTATCTCAATAAACATACTTTAACTCTTTAGTCACATATTTTAGTAAAATATGCAATATTGTATACCTACTCAATAAGGTTCTAGTACATTTTGTTAACACATCAAATTCACATTTTTATATAAAATATCCAAAACTTCAAATTTCCCTGCATTTGAAATGTCTTGTATTCATATCACTTCCAATAAATGTAAGTAATGCACATAAAATTCTGAACATTAATTTATCTTATTCCTCTTCTGTCTCCTGCTCTTAAGGACTGAGAGCATCTTGTATGCTTCTTATAATATAATATATTATATATATATATATATATATATATTAGTATGTTTTGGTAGCAGGTCATAAACGATATGACCGAAAGGGTAAGATGTATAATTCTAACACGAATCTTCTCAATATTTTTTACGTTTTTCTTTACTGTCGAGGGTAATTGATAAAATAATCCTGTGCTTCCGCTTGCTTATCTGCTCGATGCCGACCCGGATGAAATTCTTTAGCCAATTTCCTGTAGGTCGATGTGATTCATCTTGTTGCTCCTTGAGACAAACCCAGAACCTTCAGAGCATGAATTTCCCCAAATGGATCAAGGAGCTCTACAAAATTTATCCAAGCCTCGCTCCATCCACTTGTCTGTGCATCTTCATAAATGACTGAGAATTTCCTTAAATTTCAAGAACACAGGCGAGTTGAGAAAGTTTTTAGCTGCATCTCTTAGCTTGATACGTTCTCTTTGTTTGTCTGTTACTGTTGCATTGAAATACCAAGGTGAAGGTTCTTCTTCTTCTTCTTGAGATGATTTCGGGGCTTTTTTTTTGTGTCCCCGCGGCCCGGTCCTCGACCAGGCCTCCACCCCCAGGAAGCAGCCCGTGACAGCTGACTAACTCCCAGGTACCTATTTACTGCTAGGTAACAGGGGCATTCAGGGTGAAAGAAACTTTGCCCATTTGTTTCTGCCTCGTGCGGGAATCAAACCCGCGCCACAGAA
>NC_091193.1:26506885-26534385 GCF_040958095.1 Procambarus clarkii
AAGCAAAAAATGGCATCACAGATCAGTCTGCTACCTCGAAGAACTTCACCTGCTTGAGCAAGCCCGTGAGCTCCAGCCTGTAGAGAGGTTACCTCCCTGGGAGGATGACTCATGCAAGATTATCATCAATGAAATGGCAATGAAAAAATCCAACATGATACCACAAGAAAAGAGGCACAAGTATCTCGAGGAAATTTATAAAGAAGCCGGAGATGAACTAGATCAAATCTACACTGATGGGTCATCTAATCCTGTCAATGGCAGGGCTGGTGCAGCATACACGGTAATTAAGGATAATACTTTCCAACGCAGAAATGAAGAAAAAGCACGTATTGAGAACTATGCCTCTTCAACGCAAGCAGAGCTAACTGCCATTGTTATGGCGTTAGGGTTTCTTGAATGGAACACTAATGGTGCAGTGATTTGCACTGATTCAAAAGCAGCACTACAAAGCCTTAGTAAAAATCAGGCAGAAAATCTTGCAATAGTCGCTGAAATTAAGAGAGCTGTGAGAGTACTTACCAATCAGGGAAGAGTCATCAAGTTCCTGTGGATCCCCTCCCATGTTGGAATATGTGGGAATGAACGAGCAGATGTGCTGGCTGCTGAAGGCGCTGAAGGAGACCATATTGAATACTTCATACCCAAGACTCTACTACAAATTAGAGGTATTATCAGGCAACATCACTGTGACAAGGTAACTGAGGAAAGGAGGATAGAAGCACAAACCAGTGAATCTGTACGATGGTACAACATGGTTGCAGCTGGCAATCCCAATCATTATGGCCGAAGAGGAGGAGGACGAGGGAGAGAATCAGTAATAGCGAGAATCCGTCTTGGATGTAAATATCCATGGAGATTTGGAATGGAAACAACAGTTGATCAGCGAAGTTGCAGAATCTGTGGTGAGAGTGACGGACACCGCCTTGACCACTATCTACGTGAATGTGAACACCTGAGAGACATTAGGAATATGTGTAGAATAATAAACCCCACATTGTTTGAGTTAGGAAAACACTATTTGTCAAATATTGATACTGTTCTTAAAAGATTTCCCCATTTTGTACCCGCAAGATAACGTAAGCTTTTAAGGGTTGACAGATGTTAATCTTCTTGTTTGAAGAGCTGTTCACTTGAGCCAGTTAAGCAAGTCCCAGCTGTGTCTGGGTACAAGTGACAGGATGAACAACCCAGCGGGTTCTCTTCCTATTGGGGAGTGTTGTACATACTGCTATGGCGGTATGTTCACTCACAGGATGAGTGACGCTGCCCAATACTGTCACTATGGCGGTATGTCCACTCACAGGATGAGTGACGCTGCCCAATACTGTCACTATGGCGGTGTGTCCACTCACAGGATGAGTGGCGCTGCCCAATACTGTCACTATGGCGGTGTGTCCACTCACAGGATGAGTGACGCTGCCCAATACTGTCACTATGGCGGTGTGTCCACTCACAGGATGAGTGACGCTGCCCAATACTGTCACTATGGTGGTGTGTCCACTCACTGGATGAGTGACGCTGCCCAATAATGTCACTATGGCGGTGTGTCCACTCACAAGATGAGTGGCGCTGCCCAATACTGTCACTATGGTGGTGTGTCCACTCACAGGATGAGTGACGCTGCCCAATACTGTCACTATGGTGGTGTGTTCACTCACAGGATGAGTGACGCTGCCCAATACTGTCACTATGGCGGTGTGTCCACTCACAGGATGAGTGGCGCTGCCCAATACTGTCACTATGGCGGTGTGTCCACTCACAGGATGAGTGACGCTGCCCAATACTGTCACTATGGCGGTGTGTCCACTCACAGGATGAGTGGCGCTGTCCAATACTGTCACTATGGCGGTGTGTCCACTCACAGGATGAGTGGCGCTGCCCAATACTGTCACTATGGCGGTGTGTCCACTCACAGGATGAGTGACGCTGCCCAATACTGTCACTATGGCGATGTGTCCACTCACAGGATGAGTGACGCTGCCCAATACTGTCACTATGGCGGTGTGTTCACTCACAGGATGAGTGGCGCTGCCCAATACTGTCACTATGGCGGTGTGTCCACTCACAGGATGAGTGACGGAGATTTGAGTGGAGATTTGGAGTGGAGATTTGGAATGGAAACAACAGTTGATCAGCGAAGTTGCAGAATCTGTGGTGAGAGTGATGGACACCGCCTTGACCACTATCTACGTGAATGTCAACACCTGAGAGACATTAGGAATATGTGTAGAATAATAAACCCCACATTGTTTGAGTTAGGAAAACACTATTTGTCAAATATTGATACTGTTCTTAAAAGATTTCCCCATTTTGCACCCGCAAGATAACGTAAGCTTTTAAGGGTTGATAAATGTTAATCTTCTTGTTTGAGGAGCTGTTCACTTGAGATAGTTAAGCAAGTCCCAGCTGTGTCTGGGTACAAGTGACAGGATGAAGAACCCAGCGAGTTTTCTTCCTATTGGGGAGTGTTGTACATTCTGCTATGGCGGTATGTTCACTCACAAGATGAGTGGCGCTGCCCAATAAACTCGCCCCTCGGGGCAAAATTTAAAAAAAGGATGAGTGACGCTGCCCAATACTGTCACTATGGCGGTGTGTCCACTCACAGGATGAGTGACGCTGCCCAATAAACTCGTCCTTTGGGGCATAATGTAACATTAAAAATGATTAATTCATCATAAGTCTTACCCATTAAGTTTCCCCGGAACAAGGCGCGACAAGTCCCCAGGGGGCGGGGTACCATGTGCCCCCCTGGTGCGGGGGGACCGACCCCCCAGGAGAGGTACCGACGCTGCCTGAGAGTATCAGTGGTGGTCCTTGTGTGAGGCCAAAGGCAGCCGCCGGCCTCCTGCCCCGCTCCCCTCTCTTGTATGGCTCTTATTTTACCTCGCTCTTAACCCTCCCAGAGTGTGGGAGGGAGGGAGAGTGAGGGAGGGAGGGAGGGAGGGAGGGAGGGAGGGAGGGAGGGAGAGTGAGGGAGGGAGGGAAAGTGAGAGATAGGAAGTGAGGCGAGAGAGAAAGATGAAAGAGAGAAAAAGGAGATGTATGGATGACACATGACACAGCCAGACACCCGGGGTCTACAAGATGACACATGACACAGCCAGACACCCGGGGTCTACAAGATGACACATGACACAGGCAGACACCCGGGGTCTACAAGATGACACATGACACAGCCAGACGCCCGGGGTCTACAAGATGACTCGTGACACAGCTGGACAGACTCACCCGGGGTCTACAAGATGACACATGACACAGCCAAACACCCGGGGTCTATAGCTGGCTGGCCAGGCTAGGCCAGATGGGTGTGGTACAGCTGGCTGGCCAGGCTAGGCCAGATGGGTGTGGTACAGCTGGCTGGCCAGGCTAGGCCAGATGGGTGTGGTACAGCTGGCTGGCCAGGCTAGGCCAGATGGGTGTGGCACAGCTGGCTGGCCAGGCTAGGCCAGATGGGTGTGGTAGAGCTGGCTGGCCAGGCTAGGCCAGATGGGTGTGGTACAGCTGGCTGGCCAGGCTAGGCCAGATGGGTGTGGTACAGCTGGCTGGCCAGGCTAGGCCAGATGGGTGTGGTAGAGCTGGCTGGCCAGGCTAGGCCAGATGGGTGTGGTACAGCTGGCTGGCCAGGCTAGGCCAGATGGGTGTGGTACAGCTGGCTGGCCAGGCTAGGCCAGATGGGTGTGGTAGAGCTGGCTGGCCAGGCTAGGCCAGATGGGTGTGGTACAGCTGGCTGGCCAGGCTAGGCCAGATGGGTGTGGTACAGCTGGCTGGCCAGGCTAGGCCAGATGGGTGTGGTAGAGCTGGCTGGCCAGGCTAGGCCAGATGGGTGTGGTACAGCTGGCTGGCCAGGCTAGGCCAGATGGGTGTGGTACAGCTGGCTGGCCAGGCTAGGCCAGATGGGTGTGGTAGAGCTGGCTGGCCAGGCTAGGCCAGATGGGTGTGGTACAGCTGGCTGGCCAGGCTAGGCCAGATGGGTGTGGTACAGCTGGCTGGCCAGGCTAGGCCAGATGGGTGTGGTACAGCTGGCTGGCCAGGCTAGGCCAGATGGGTGTGGTGTAGCTGGCTGGCCAGGCTAGGCCAGATGGGTGTGGTACAGCTGGCTGGCCAGGCTAGGCCAGATGGGTGTGGTACAGCTGGCTGGCCAGGCTAGGCCAGATGGCTATACCCAGGACCATCCAGACAGAGTCGTAGTGTCAGTGAGGTGCCCGGAAGTGCTACTTGAGACAGTGGTTCAGGGGTCAGAGGGGGAGGGGTGTGACCGTCCAGGAGGTCTGTGGTGGTGGATACAAGAGACAGCAAGGGACAGAAGTGGACAGGACCTGGGATGAAACCACCAGGGTTGGTTCGACTTGTCCCCCAGTTCGCATCCCGCCCCCACACCCGGCCAGCGGCCACCTGACCTCGTGGTGAGCTGGTGTCTTGTGAATATAACTGTGGGCTGGGGGTGTGTGTATATTATATATATATATACATATATATACATATATATATATATATATATATATATATATATATATATATATATATATATATATATATATATATATATATATATATATGTCGTACCTAGTAGCCAGAACGCACTTCTCAGCCTACTATGCAAGGCTAAATTTGCCTGATAAGCCAAGTTTTCATGAATTAATTGTTTTTCGACTACCTAACCTACCTAACCTAACCTAACCTAACTTTTTCGGCTACCTAACCTAACCTAACCTATAGAGATAGGTTAGGTTAGGTTAGGTAGGGTTGGTTAGGTTCGGTCATATATCTACGTTAATTTTAACTCCAATAAAAAAAAATTACCTCATACATAATGAAATGGGTAGCTTTATCATTTCATAAGAAAAAAATTAGAGAAAATATATTAATTCAGGAAAACTTGGCTTATTAGGCAAATCGGGCCTTGCATAGTAGGCTGAGAAGTGCGTTCTGGCTACTAGGTACGACATATATATATATATATATATATATATATATATATATATATATATATATATATATATATATATTATATATATATATATATATTGTACCTAGTAGCCAGAATGCACTATTTGGCCTACTATGCAAAGCTCGATTTGCCTAATAAGCCAAGTTTTCATGATTTTATATATTATTTCTTATGAAATGATAAATCATTAAGTATGAGTTATTTTTTTTTAATTAGAGTTTAAACTTACTTATATATATATAATATACGTAAATATATGACCGAACCTAACCAACCCAACCTAACCTAACCTACCCTATCTAAACCTTAACTAACACAACTAAGTCACCAATTTATGTTCTTGATATAATATAATAATAAGAATTCAAAAAAAGCAATTGGAAACAATTTATTGAAAATAAAGAAAATCACTCGGCCTATTAGACAAATTGGGCCTTGCATAGTAAGCCGAGAAGGTATGGTTCATAGTAAGGTATGGTTCCCCACTCTCCCATACCAGTCCCCAATACGCTCTTAATCTCATATTTCTGACCCTTCTAATACTCACCTTACCCCCTACCACCTCATCCCTCACCCCTACACACCTCCCACCACCACACACCTCCCACCACCACACACCTCCCACCACCACACACCTCCCACCACCACACACCTCCCACCACCACACACCTCCCACCACCACAAACCTCCCACCACAACACACCTCCCACCACCACACACCTCCTACCACCACACACCTCCCCCCTACACACCTCCCACCCCTACACACCTCCCACCACCACACACCTTCCACCACCACACACCTCCCACCACCTCACACCTCCCACCACCACACACCTCCCACCACCACACACCTCCCACCCCTACACACCTCCCACCTCCCACCACCACACACCTCCCACCACCACACACCTCCCACCACCACACACCTCCCACCACCACAAACCTCCCACCACAACACACCTCCCACCACCACACACCTCCTACCACCACACACCTCCCACCACCACACACCTCCCACCCCTACACACCTCCCACCACCACACACCTCCCACCACCACACACACCTCCCACCACCACAAACCTCCCACCACAACACACCTCCCACCACCACACACCTCTTACCACCACACACCTCCCCCCTACACACCTCCCACCCCTACACACCTCCCACCTCCCACCACCACACACCTCCCACCACCACACACCTCCCACCACCACACACCTTCCACCACCACACACCTCCCACCACCACACACCTCCCACCACCACACACCTCCCACCACCACACACCTCCCCCCTACACACCTCCCACCACTCAACCCGAGAACGGGTTGCAACCCGTTCTCGCAAATTTAATAAGTCAATATTGACTTATTAAATATGTGCATAGGTGACATACTTAACATAATAGATACCCTTAAAAAGATTCATAGAAAACACCGACCTTACCTAACCTTGTTAGTATCTTAAGATAAGCATCTTATTGCTTCGTAATTACAATTATTACCTAACCTATAATAGGTATAGGTTAGGTAATAATTGTAATTACGAAGCAATAAGATGCTTATCTTAAGATACTAACAAGGTTAGGTAAGGTCGGTGTTTTCTATGAATCTTTTTAAGGGTATCTATTATGTTTAGTATATCACCTATGCACGTAGTTAATAAGTCAATATTGACTTTACGAATTTGCGAGAACGGGTTGCACCACTACACACCTCCACCACCACACACCTCCCACCCCTACACACCTCCCACCACTACACACCTCCACCACCACACACCTCCCACCCCTACACACCTCCCACCACCACACACCTCCACCACAAGTGTCTGGCATATCTCAGGTCTTGGCCCTGTCAGCCCCCACAACACGAGCCATGTGGCACTCATGTTTATTGACCAGTGCCAGGCCTGGCTCTGGTGCCTCCCCCCCCCCTGTGTCACTCGTGTCATGGTGCAGTGTCAGACGTGTCATGGAACAGTGTCAGACGTGTTATGGTACAGTGTCAGACGTGTTATGGTACAGTGTCAGATGTGTTATGGTACAGTGTCAGACGTGTTATGGTACAGTGTCAGACGTGTTACGGTACAGTGTCAGACGTGTTATGGAACAGTGTCAGACGTGTCATGGAACAGTGTCAGACGTGTTATGGTACAGTGTCAGACGTGTTACGGTACAGTGTCAGACGTGTCATGGTACAGTGTCAGACGTGTTATGGTACAGTGTCAGACGTGTTACGGTACAGTGTCAGACGTGTTACGGTACAGTGTCAGACGTGTTACGGTACAGTGTCAGACGTGTTACGGTACAGTGTCAGACGTGTTACGGTACAGTGTCAGACGTGTTACGGTACAGTGTCAGACGTGTTACGGTACAGTGTCAGACGTGTTACGGTACAGTGTCAGACGTGTTACGGTACAGTGTCAGACGTGTTACGGTACAGTGTCAGACGTGTTATGGAACAGTGTCAGACGTGTCATGGAACAGTGTCAGACGTGTTATGGTACAGTGTCAGACGTGTTACGGTACAGTGTCAGACGTGTTATGGTGCAGTGTCAGTCGTGTCATGGTACAGTGTCAGACGTGTTATGGTACAGTATCAGACGTGTTACGGTACAGTGTCAGACGTGTTACAGTACAGTGTCAGACGTGTTACAGTACAGTGTCAGACGTGTTACGGTACAGTGTCAGACGTGTTACGGTACAGTGTCAGACGTGTTACGGTACAGTGTCAGACGTGTTACGGTACAGTGTCAGACGTGTTACGGTACAGTGTCAGACGTGTTACGGTACAGTGTAGGCAACTATAACAGAAAGCAATTCAAGAAATAAAGAAAAACCCAAAATATTTCTTCACATATGCTAAATCAAAAGCAAAAACCACTGCCAGTATTGGACCTATTCGTATTAGTGAAGGTTCATACACTGAGAATGACAATGAAATTAGTGAAATCCTAAAAAAGCAGTATGAGGACATGTTTAGCACTCCGATACTCAGCATGAAAGTGGAAGATTCGGACGAATTTCTTTATGAATCATATCCAAACTCCTGTAAATATAACTGATATTAACACGATCGTGGCAGATTTTGAAAGATTAATTGACAATAAGCCCATGCACTCAGCCCCGGGTCCTGACTCATGGAATTCAATATTTATAAAGAAATGCAAAGTGCCAGTAGCACAGACACTCAGTATAGTCCCCAAGCCAGGTAAACCCCCCAACCCAAACTGAAAACTACAGGCCAATTTCCCTCCTCGAAGTACCAGGTAAAATATTCGAAAAAATTATCAGTCAGAGACTTGTGAAGTACATGGCAGAGGAAGGGAAGTATAACACCAGGCAGCATGGGTTTAGACACCGCAGAGGGGCCCATACAGCTATAGCCCTGATCTACCAGCATATAGCAGAGGGGCCCATACAGCTATAGCCCTGATCTACCACCATATAGCAGAGGGCCCATACAGCTATAGCCCTGATCTACCAGCATATAGCAGAGGGGCCCATACAGCTATAGCCCTGATCTACCAGCATATAGCAGAGGGGCCCATACAGCTATAGCCCTGATCTACCAGCATATAGCAGAGGGGCCCATACAGCTATAGCCCTGATCTACCAGCATATAGCAGAGGGGCCCATACAGCTATAGCCCTGATCTACCAGCATATAGCAGAGGGGCCCATACAGCTATAGCCCTGATCTACCAGCATATAGCAGAGGGGCCCATACAGCTATAGCCCTGATCTACCAGCATATAGCAGAGGGACCCATACAGCTATAGCCCTGATCTACCAGCATATAGCAGAGGGGCCCATACAGCTATAGCCCTGATCTACCAGCATATAGCAGAGGGGCCCATACAGCTATAGCCCTGATCTACCAGCATATAGCAGAGGGGCCCATACAGCTATAGCCCTGATCTACCAGCATATAGCAGAGGGGCCCATACAGCTATAGCCCTGATCTACCAGCATATAGCAGAGGGGCCCATACAGCTATAGCCCTGATCTACCAGCATATAGCAGAGGGGCCCATACAGCTATAGCCCTGATCTACCAGCATATAGCCAACGCTGTGTCGAAAAAAGATCAGTGTAATATAGTGCTTAGGGACGTCTCGAAAGCCTTCGACAAAGTGTGGCACACAGGCCTAAAATATAAGATATCTGAACTAGGACTTCCTGAGAGATTTACTGCTACTCTCTGCAGCTTTATAGACAACAGAACTGCTAGGCCTAATATCGGCAGCTACTTGGGTGACGTAATAGAACTGACAAGTGGAGTACCACAAGGAAGCTGCCTCTCCCCCACTCTATTCAACATATATACAGCTGACCTACCCCAACTCCAACATGGAGAATACATCACATACGCTGACGATGTCACCCAAATAATATGCCAACCGGGACCATCAAAGCCGCTACTAGCCGACAAGACCAAGGCGGCAATTAAACTCAAACAACTTTGAGAAGCAATGGAAAATTAGCACCAACAAACAAAAGTTTCAGATAATACACATTGCGAAAAGAAACCCGGACCCCATCATCCTTGACAACCAGCCGATCCAATATGCGGAGGTAGGCAGAATACTGGGACTTATGATAAATAGAACAGGGATACAAATTCATGTAAGGGACCGACTAAACAAAGCCAAAGCAGCATTAGGAAAACTGAGAAGATTCCGAAGCCTCAGTACTAACATTCAGATCCACCTATATAAGGCTCTAGTTCGGCCGCATCTAGAGTATCCCCCAGTAGCACTACACACCATAAAGAAAACTAACATGCAGAAACTGCAAGCAGTACAAAATAAGGCGCTAAGGAGAGCAGCAAAACACCGTCCACCTTATGATCAGACAATCCAGGAGCTCCACGAACTCCTGAACATACAGACACTAAACATCAGACTGCAGCACCAAGCCATCAGGGTGTGGAACACCATCGAAATGTTAGAGGACCCAATGTTAGAAAGATTACTCCAAGATGAGACGCCCCACTCCCACAGCTGGTGGCCCAAGATGAGACGCCCCGCTCCCACAGCTGGTGGCCCAAGATGAGACGCCCCACTCCCACAGCTGGTGGCCCAAGATGAGACGCCCCGCTCCCACAGCTGGTGGCCCAAGATGAGACGCCCCGCTCCCACAGCTGGTGGCCCAAGATGAGACGCCCCACTCCCACAGCTGGTGGCCCAAGATGAGACGCCCCGCTCCCACAGCTGGTGGCCCAAGATGAGACGCCCCGCTCCCACAGCTGGTGGCCCAAGATGAGACGCCCCGCTCCCACAGCTGGTGGCCCAAGATGAGACGCCCCGCTCCCACAGCTGGTGGCCCAAGAGCCTCGATTCACTAGATGAAAACCCCGCCCCACAGTATATAATTCCCAGATGATATACTAACCAGATATCCTTCACCCCATAATTGAAAAATTTAGTATGTATGTGTAGGTGTATAGTTATGTATTTGCATATGTATATGGGTATATATGTAAGTACGTGGGTGTATGTATATATATATATATATATATATATATATATATATATATATATATATATATATATATATATACATATATATATATTTATACATATATTATTAAGTAGTTAAGCAGTTTTGTATCAACCAATGTATATCTTGTAACCATTAAATACACAATAAAGCACAAAAAAACACAAAAAGAAAGGGGTGGTAGGAGAAAAGTACACAAACTGTATTGGAGGGGACCTTAACATTCCCTCTAATGCGTTGTGTGTATATGTAAGGGTACCACCTCAGGTGCAAATGTGGGGACCCATAGCCTCGGAGAAGAAAATAAGTAGTATTCAGAGAAGATTCTTGTGGATTCTCACTGAACACTTTAATATTTTCTTCTCCTATCACCCCCCATTCTTTTGTATATGAACATATATATTTGCTTTATTTAAAGTTTGTTACAACAAAGGAGTTACATGTGGGATACAAAGATGGTTATCATAAGTTGTCGAGTTCCTCCAGCTCCTCAGATGGCGGGCAGGAACCCTGGATGCAGTGTGCATTTACCCTCTGTATCGCCACGCTGAGGCGCTGGAAAAGGAAGCTGGCAGCTCTAGGGTCTCTTGTTGTTTCAATGAGCCTAGAACCCAGTTCCTTCAAAAAACTGGTGGCACTCTTACTCCAGGCGCCGAGTGTCTCAGAAGTAATGGGGACAAAATTGTAGTGGTGGTCCAGTTCTCTGTTTTACGGGATTTGGCCGATTCCCTGTGAGTGGCAGCGCTGCCCAGTTGTGCAACACTGAAGTCAATGTAGGTGTTAGCCAGGGTTGATACGCATGTGTAGTCCCACACCAACTGCTTGCCATTCTTCCAGGGGTTCACTGTGATACCATACATATATAAATCAATAAATAACAATAAAATAAATAGCCTTGAAAAGAACAACGTAACGTATGGAAGCAGCGGAGTGTGTATATATGAATGCTACACAGTATTCATCTATAGAAATCCATATATGGGTGAAAGGGTACCAGAAGACAGCGAGTCACTGTGAGGGGTGAGGTCTCAGATTGGCGAGACGTAACCGGTGGAGTCCCGCAGGGGTCAGTCCTTGGACCTTTACTGTTTCTGATATATGTAAATGATCTCCGGGTATAGATTCATTTCTCTCAATGTTTCTTGACGATGCAAAAATCATGAGGAAGATTGAAACAGAGGATGATAATAGGAGGTTACAAGATGACCTAGACAGACTGAATGAATGGTCCAACAAATGACTGCTAAAGTTCAACCCGAGTAAATACAAAGTAATGAAACTAGGCGGTGGAAACAGGAGGCCAGACACAAGATACAGAATGGGAGATGAAGTACTTTATGAAACGGACTGAGAGAAAGATCTAGGAGTTGATATCACACCAAACCTGTCTCCTGAAGCCCACATGAAAAGAATTGCGTCTGCGGCATATGCGAGGCTGGCTAACATCAGAACAGCCTTCAGGAACCTGTGTTAGGAATCATTCAGAATCTTGTATACCACATACGTAAGACCAATCCAGGAGTTTGCGGCCCCAGCATGGAGCCCGTACCTTGTCAAGCACAAGACGAAGCTAGAAAAAGCTCAGAGGTATGCCACTACCTCCCAGAACTAAGAGGCATGAGTTACAAGGCTGCGAGAAATGCACCTTATGACACTGGAAGACAGAAGAGTAAGGGAAGACATGATCACTGCTTACAAAATCCTCAGGGGAATTGACAGGGTAGACAAGGATAACTATTCAACACTGGTGGTACGCGAACAAGGGGACACAATCCCAATCATTATGGCCGAAGAGGAGGACGACGAGGGAGAGACTCAGTAATAGCGAGAATCCGTCTTGGATACAAATATCCATGGAGATTTGGAATGGAAACAACTGTTGATCAGCGAAGTTGCAGAATCAGTGGTGAGAGTGATGGACACCGCCTTGACCACTATCTACGTGAATGTGAACACCTGAGAGACATTAGGAATATGTGTAGAATAATAAACCCCACATTGTTTGAGTTAGGAAAACACTATTTGTCAAATATTGATACTATTCTTAAAAAATTTCCCCATTTTGCACCCGCAAGATAACGTAAGCTTTTAAGGGTTGATAGATGTTAATCTTCTTGTTTGAGGAGCTGTTCACTTGAGACAGTTAAGCAAGTCCCAGCTGTGTCTGGGTACAAGTGACACGATGAACAACCCAGCGGGTTTTCTTCCTATTGGGGAGTGTTGTACATTCTGCTATGGCGGTATGTTCACTCACAAGATGAGTGGCGCTGCCCAATAAACTCGCCCCTCGGGGCAAAATTTAAAAATTTAAGGGGACACAGATGGAAACTGAGTACCCAAATGAGCCACAGGGACGTTAGAAAGAACTTTTTCAGTGTCAGAGTAGTTAACAGATGGAATGCATTAGGCAGTGATGTGGTGGAGGCTGACTCTATACACAGTTTCAAATGTAGATATGATTGAAATGTCAGTTGATTGACAGTTGAGAGGCGGGACCAAAGAGCCAGAGCTCAACCCCCGCAAGCACAACTAGGTGAGTATGGTGAAACACATGTGAAGAACCTCACACACTCACAGCTCCCTGACAAAAGAGAGCCAGCTTAGCTTAGCTGCCAACACCCACACATGGTGTCAGCAAGGCGGACAGCCCATTTTCATTTCATTTCTATATTATGCACCCCATACCCATCCCGTGGGCGGTGGTGTAAAGGGTTACAGAGGCACATAATGGTTCAGGAACTGAACCACAGAGTTCGTTTAGCTAAGCAAATAACAATCTTTTGACGCTAGTTACACAATTATTAATGTTATTTATACATGTACATATATATACATATGTACATGTACATATATCTATATATATATATATATATATATATATATATATATATATATATATATATATATATATAAATATATATATATATATATATATATATATATATATATATATATATATATAAATATACATATATATATATATATATATATATATATATATATATATATATATATAAATATATATATATATATATATATATATATATATATATATATATATATATACACATATATACATGTACATATATATACATACATATAGAAATCATCGATAGATACAGCGATAGCAGTCGGCTTGACATCTGCGAGGCACTACACATCAAGAAGTCAACACCAGCAATCAACAGCCAATTAATGCACAACTATATTCTACCCACTTCAAGACTCCGTACCAATATAGAAGCATCAAGAGCCAATGGCCCTGGGGGGAGCCTATGGGCCAATAGGCCCTTTGCAGTTACTTCCATTCTTGCCTCTCATTTATCCAATTAATACCCATTGTTCCGTGTTCTGTCTTGTGTTGGTCAAAAGTTTGTTCACCTCATCCAAGACTGTTTCAACATATCACCTCACCCAAATGCGAGTATATAAGACAAGCTGTTTAGTGTTAGCATAAGTAAAACTCTGTTTAGTGTTTTCAGGTTACAGTTGCGTGTGTGTAAACTTAAGTCTTTGAAAATGTAATAAGTTATTACGAAACGCGTTCAAGCGTCGCGTCAGACTAGTAATAAAAATGAATTTTGGAGAATTGATTTTTCAATTACCATCGACAGTAAAAAGAAACATAATAAATATTGTGAAAATACGTGTTAGAATTTTTAATCTTACTTTTTCGGTTATATTTAATAACATATATATACATACACATTCATATTCAATCACCCACACAAATACACACATCAATAATCTTTGTGTCACAAGTGATTCAACAAGAGGCTCACAACAGTCACTATAGAAGGCACTTTACATCTATGGTGAGTCACACAGTTACTAGTCTTGCTCCACACCCACCCAACTGGGCGGCAGCTTTACAGTCATGTGCTCCACACCCACCCAACTGGGCGGCAGCTTTACAGTCATGTGCTCCACACCCACCCAACTGGGCGGCAGCTTTACAGCTATGTGCTCCACACCCACCCAACTGGGCGGCAGCTTTACAGTCATGTGCTCCACACCCACCCAACTGGGCGGCAGCTTTACAGTCATGTGCTCCACACCCACCCAACTGGGCGGCAGCTTTACAGTCATGTGCTCCACACCCACCCAACTGGGCGGCAGCTTTACAGCTATGTGCTCCACACCCACCCAACTGGGCGGCAGCTTTACAGTCATGTGCTCCACACCCACCCAACTGGGCAGGAGCTTTACAGTCATGTGCTCCACACCCACCCAACTGGGCGGCAGCTTTACAGTCATGTGCTCCACACCCACCCAACTGGGCGGCAGCTTTACAGTCATGTGCTCCACACCCACCCAACTGGGCGGCAGCTTTACAGTCATGTGCTCCACACCCACCCAACTGGGCGGCAGCTTTACAGTCATGTGCTCCACACCCACCCAACTGGGCGGCAGCTTTACAGTCATGTGCATGCATTACCTACAGTAAGCCAATATTGAATACTTGGCTAAGAGTCCTGGCAGCACATCATTATGAATGAAGTACTTACACATTTCTTGGACACTATTGATGGTGTTATCTCTGAATTCCGCGATTTTGTTCACATTCCATTATATAATGACGCAAAGTATGCGAATTGTTCTGCTGACAGAGTTTACATTTAGTCAGATCTACATCAGTAGATGTTACAAACTCCCAGAGGTACTTGTAGCCGAGCCTAAGCCTAGCAGTGGTAACATCTAGAAGTCTGCTAACATTATTGGATGACCCATAGACGTGCGGTTCTTCCTGCATAATAGAATGATGATAGATGGAGCAACTGGTGTGAATTTCACTTTGCCTCAAGTCTCCGAAATTTAGTTAATGTTCCTGGAATATTACTGCCCTCAGGCTGCTCAAAGGCAGTCCAAGTTGGTAATCAATTCCCTCTTTACGAGCAAAAGTCTTGGCCAACTCATCTGTTCTATCATGCATTCGGAGACCAATATGGGAAGGAATCCACAGGAGACAAACTCTGACTTCATCATTGAATATTTCACCATATCTGTGTCTAGCTTCAGAGACAAGAACGTCACAGTTATGCCTTGGGGAGCTGAGGGCAGTCAAGGATGACAAGGAGTCACTTACAATTAACGTGTCAACTTTGGATTCATATTCGCGCTCGAGTGCAAGGATTATGGCAACCAATTCTGTTTAAAGAGTGGAGGCCCAATTACTGAGACGCGCTCCACACTCATGAGAGAAGGAACCATCTCTCCCTCTCACAACAACTGCACTTCCAGCTGCACCATGGGACTGGTGCAAGGATCCATCAGTGTAAATAATCTGGGAAAGGCAGCGCTCTCTGACTAAAGCATCAATTTGGCTTAAGGCATTGTACTTTGTTTCTTGTCGCAGCAAGGCCTGTTCTTTAATCAGCTTCTTGGGTGGGAAAGGGGGGAACAGTAATTTGGAAAGGAGTGATCTTCCATGGGACAGGAAAGTGTCGTTGTTATCCGTCTTGGAGGAGGTGATGACTATTATACATTCTGAGCACAGTGGTAGTTTTGATAATCCATTTGGAGGGATGCTGACCTTCAAGGAAGAAGGCTTGGAGAGCTTCACTGCAGGGGTTAGGGTGGGTTAGCCTTAGCATCTTAATACCAATTAAAGCATTAATTTCAGTGATACGATCACTTACACATGAAATATTCAGTTCCTTCCTCATGTTTAGTAATTTAGTTGTACGGGGGCATCCGAGGATAATCCTCATGCGGACAGCCCGCCGGCTGCCTTCATAACTCTCACTGTATGAAAAAAAGGCTCAGGAATCTGTACACCAGTTTATTGACAGTTGAGAGGCGGGACCAAAGAGCCAGAGCTCAACCCCCACAAACACAACTAGGCGAGTACAAATATTCAAGAGTGATTGGAGGTCATCCCTGACCAGCTCCCTTAGGGTGTAGGGGAGGGCGTGTGCTCCCCCAGGGTGTACGGGAGGGCGTGTGCTCCCCCAGGGTGTAGGGGAGGGCGTGTGCTCCCCCAGGGTGTTGGGGAGGGCGTGTGCCCCCCCAGGGTGTAGGGGAGGGCGTGTGCCCCCCCAGGGTGTAGGGGAGGGCGTGTGCCCCCCCAGGGTGTAGGGGAGGGCGTGTGCTCCCCCAGGGTGTAGGGGAGGGCGTGTGCTCCCCCAGGGTGTTGGGGAGGGCGTGTGCCCCCCCCAGGGTGTAGGGGAGGGCGTGTGCCCCCCCAGGGTGTAGGGGAGGGCGTGTGCTCCCCCAGGGTGTAGGGGAGGGCGTGTGCCCCCCCAGGGTGTAGGGGAGGGCGTATGCTCCCCCAGGGTGTAGGGGAGGGCGTGTGCCCCCCCCAGGGTGTAGGGGAGGGCGTGTGCCCCCCCAGGGTGTAGGGGAGGGCGTGTGCTCCCCCCAGGGTGTTGGGGAGGGCGTGTGCTCCCCCCAGGGTGTTGGGGAGGGCGTGTGCTCCCCCAGGGTGTAGGGGAGGGCGTGTGCCCCCCCAGGGTGTAGGGGAGGGCGTGTGCCCCCCCAGGGTGTAGGGGAGGGCGTGTGCTCCCCCCAGGGTGTAGGGGAGGGCGTGTGCTCCCCCAGGGTGTAGGGGAGGGCGTGTGCCCCCCCAGGGTGTAGGGGAGGGCGTATGCTCCCCCAGGGTGTAGGGGAGGGCGTGTGCCCCCCCAGGGTGTAGGGGAGGGCGTGTGCCCCCCAGGGTGTAGGGGAGGGCGTGTGCCCCCCCAGGGTGTAGGGGAGGGCGTGTGCCCCCCCAGGGTGTAGGGGAGGGCGTGTGCCCCCCCAGGGTGTAGGGGAGGGCGTGTGCTCCCCCAGGGTGTAGGGGAGGGCGTGTGCCCCCCCCCCAGGGTGTAGGGGAGGGCGTATGCTCCCCCAGGGTGTAGGGGAGGGCGTGTGCCACCCCCAGGGTGTAGGGGAGGGCGTGTGCTCCCCCCAGGGTGTTGGGGAGGGCGTGTGCTCCCCCAGGGTGTAGGGGAGGGCGTGTGCCCCCCCAGGGTGTAGGGGAGGGCGTATGCTCCCCCAGGGTGTAGGGGAGGGCGTGTGCCCCCCCCAGGGTGTAGGGGAGGGCGTGTGCCCCCCAGGGTGTAGGGGAGGGCGTGTGCTCCCCCAGGGTGTAGGGGAGGGCGTGTGCTCCCCCAGGGTGTAGGGGAGGGCGTGTGCCCCCCCAGGGTGTAGGGGAGGGCGTGTGCTCCCCCAGGGTGTAGGGGAGGGCGTGTGCTCCCCCAGGGTGTAGGGGAGGGCGTGTGCTCCCCCAGGGTGTAGGGGAGGGCGTGTGCTCCCCCAGGGTGTAGGGGAGGGCGTGCCTGACTCACCTGGTGACAGACGGCGCGGCAGGAGGGCGGGGCGTGTGCTCCCCCAGGGTGTAGGGGAGGGCGTGTGCTCCCCCAGGGTGTAGGGGAGGGCGTGTGCTCCCCCAGGGTGTAGGGGAGGGCGTGTGCTCCCCCAGGGTGTAGGGGAGGGCGTGCCTGACTCACCTGGTGACAGACGGCGCGGCAGGAGGGCGGGGCGTGTGCTCCCCCAGGGTGTAGGGGAGGGCGTGCCTGACTCACCTGGTGACAGACGGCGCGGCAGGAGGGCGGGGCGTGGGCGCAACAGTCTCCTTCACCTGCAACACAGCAACATATTACCTCACACGTCCAGAGAGAGTGAGCACACCCGCCCACACCCACCCCACACCCGCCCACACCCACCCCATACCCGCCCACACCCACCCCATACCCACCCACACCAACCCCATACCCGCCCACACCAACCCCACACCCGCCCACACCCACCCCATACCCGCCCATACCCGCCCACACCCACCCCATACCCGCCCACACCCACCCCATACCCGCCCACACCAACCCCACACCCGCCCACACCCACCCCACACGTGTGCTCCCTCAGGGTGAAGGGGAGGGCGTGTGCTCCCGCCCACACCACACCCGCCCATACTGACGGCTGAGTGGACAGCGCTCGGGATTCGCAGTCTTAGGGTCCGGGACTCGATCCCAAGCGGTAGCAGAAACAAATGGGCAGAATTTTTTTCATCCTGATGCCTGCTTGAAGAACTTGCTTGATGGGGTTCTGGGAGTTGTTTTACTCCCCAAGCCCGGCCCGAGGCCAGGCTAGACTTGTGAGTGTTTGGTCCACCAGACTGTTGCTTGGAGCGGCCCGCAGGCCCACATGCCCACCACAGCCTGGTTGGTCCGGCACTCCTTGGAGGAAACAATCTAGTTTCTCTTGAAGATGTCCACGGTTGTTCCGGCAATATTTCTTATGCTCGCTGGGAGGGTGTTGAACAACTGGGGACCTCTGATGTTTATACAGTGTTCTCTGATTGTGCCTATGGCACCTCTGCTCTTCACTGGTTCTATTCTGCATTTTCTTCCATATCGTTCACTCCAGTACGTTGTTATTTTACTGTGTAGATTTGGTACTTGGCCCTCCAGTATCTTCCAGGTGTATATTATTTGATATCTCTCTCGTCTCCTTTCTAGCGAGTATATTTGTAGAGATCCCAATAATTTAGGTGCTTTATCTCGTCTATGCGTGCCGTATATGTTCTCTGTATTCTCACTATTTCAGCAATCTCTCCTGCTCTGAAGGGTGAAGTGAGTACTGAGCAGTACTCAAGACGGGACAACACAAGTGACTTGAAGAGTACAAACATTGTGATGGGATCCCTGGATTTGAAAGTTCTCGTAATCCATCCTATCATTTTTCTGGCTGACACAATATTTCCTTAGTTATGCTCCCTAAACGTTAGGTCGTCAGACATCATTATTCCCAAATCCTTTACATGCAGTTTTCCTACTATGGGCAGATTTGATTGTGTTTTGTTCACTGTATTCAGCTTCAGATCCTCATTTTTGCCATACCTGAGTACCTGGAATTTATCACTTTTAAACATCATTTATTTTCTGTTGCCCAGTCAAAAACTTTGTTAATGTCTGCTTGAAGTTTTTCAATGTCTTCAGCAGAAGTAATTTTCATCCTGATTTTTGTGTCATCTGCAAAGGACGACACGAAGCTGTGACTTGTATTTTTTGGGACTGTACTTTGAGGTACAGAGCTTTTAACTGCGCTTGGACTCAAGCACAGAGGTATGTATTTTATTTGACTGACTGTTACTCTATGTGTTCTGTTCAACAGGAAATTGAGTATCCAGCGTCCTACTTTACCAGTTATTCCCATTGACCTCATTTTGTGTGCTATTACTCCATGGTCACATTTGTCGAACGCCTTTGTAAAGTCTGTGTATACTTCATCTGCATTTTGCTTATTTCCAAAGCATCTGTGATTTTGTCATAGTGGTTGAGTAACTGTGACAGACAGGATCTTCCCGCTCTAAGTCCGTGTTGTCCTGGGTTGTGTACTTCATAATTTTCCATAAACTAGAAATTTTATTCCTAATCACTCTTTCAAACACTTTTATTATGTGTGATGTTAGTGCAACTGGCCTATAATGTTTTGCCAAAGCTTTACTCCCCCCCTTGTGCAGAGGAGCTATACCGGCAGATTTTAGTGGTGCTGGCATCTCCCCTGTATCCAGGCTCTCTCTCCATATTACGCTGAGTGCTCACGTTACTTATACTTTACATTTCTTAATGAATATTGAATTCCATGAGTCAGGCCCAGGAGCCGAGTGCATGGGCATATTGTCAATTTCTCTTTCAAAGTCTTCCGAGTTTGTGGTAATATCCGTTATATTATCTGCAGCTTGAATGTCATTCATAAAGAAGCTGTCTGGGTCATCAACTTTCATGTTGTTTATTGGTGTGCTAAACATAGCCTCATACTGGCCTCTTAGAATTTCACTAATCTCTTTGTTGTCCTCTGTGTACGAACCTTCATTTGTAATTAACGGTCCAATACTGGTCGAGGTTTTGGATTTTGATTTTGTGTATGTGAAAAAATATTTCGGATTCTTCTTTATCTCTTGTATAGCTTTCTGTTCCAATTCCATTTCCTCAGACTCATCGCTTCAACGTTTGTTCTATTTCTTCGATCTCCCTGCTTAGGCTTAATTTCCTTGCTTGTGATAGTTGTGTCTGCCGAAGCATTTCCGTTATTTTTTTCCTTCTCCTGTACAGTCGTCTGCGTTCTCTTTCTAGAGTGGTCCTCTTTCTGCCCCTCCTCACAGGAACGTGCTTCAAGCAGACCTTGTAAGCTTCAGCTGTCACTTGAGCTATTCCCTGTGTGGGAGTTTTGTCTCCCACAGACCGTCTCCCAACCCGTTCTCGCACTTTCTTACTGTCAATATTGACTTATTAAATAAGTGCATATGTGACATATTAATTTTTTGTGAATATTTTAGTTTACCTTGAAAAGCTTCATAGAAAACACCGACCTTACCTAACCTTCTTAGTATGTTAAGATAAGCATTTTATTGCTTCGTAATTACAATTATTACTTAACCTATACCTGTAATAGGTTAAGTAATAATTGTAATTACGAAGCAATAAGATGCTTATCTTAACATACTAAGAAGGTTAGGTAAGGTCGGTGTTTTCTATGAAGCTTTTCAAGGTAAACTAAAATATTCACAATAAATTAGTATGTCACATATGCACGTATTTAATAAGTCAATATTGACTATACGAAAGTGCGAGAACGGGTTGCCCATTGAATGGTTGCAAGGTCTACATTGACTTTCTCCCAGTCGATCCTCTTATTGTTGAAGTGGAATTGATTGAATATTCCTTCTCGCTTGTTGGGTCTCTTGGACCTACTACCGTTATTTATGTTAGTTCGCACTTCAATGAGTTTATGGTGTGAGTATTAGAATAGTATTTAGGTTTATTTTTTCTACCTTAATTCGAAGTACCTCTACCACCTCATTAGTTGAGTTTAATAGCTCAGTGCATACCAGGTCCTCTTTAATATACACACCTACTCCTCCATTTGACCTAGTTTCTCCATCACATCTATATAAATTATAATTTGGAATCCAGATTTTATTATCCATTTAATCTTTCTTATGAGTTTCCGTGAATGGCCTGAATATTGAGTTTGACTGTAATAGGAGGCCATTTATGAACTTAATTTTATTTCTTGGGCCTTGTATGTTTTGCAAATATGAATGATTGTCCATATTGTGTGTCACTTCTGGAAGGTTTTGGTAGTTCTCCCTCCTCTCTACCCTGACCCAGGGTGTGCTGGTCTGGCAATGGTTTGTTCAGTTTTGGTAGTGGTACTGGGGAGTGTGGTAGTTGTGGGGTGTAGTATGTGTGGACTTGATGACGAATTGTAGTCCAGTCGTGGGCATTTCCCCCTCTCCATCCGTAGTCCCGTAACGTTTCTGTCTGCCTGTTCCTCCCCCTGTTTCTGTCTGCCTCTAAAACCTTCCAGGGCTATTATATTGGTCTTCCTCTCTTATATAACGCTGTGAACCTCTTATTGGAAGTCAGGGCAATGAAGATCATAGTATTTCATCTCATTAACTGAGAGTTTGCATAGCTTAGGGTGGAAACATCTACACTCTGTATCAAAACGACATCTGCCTTTCCCTAACATGTTTCGGTATTTTCGGGGATGCATGAATGAGCATTCCGTGCCTCTGGGCCCATATCTACACTGTCCTTTTGCATAATACCTGCAAATATTTTCATCTGTGATTGTATTCTTGTTTGTACCCGTGCACGACTTGGCTACCTCTGTGTTTTTTGTTCCAACTTTCTCGTTTCTGCATTCATTCTCGGTATCGCCCTTATCTTTCTCCTTGTGGCTTTCGTCTTTCTCATAGCCCTTGTTCACCTAGCAGTAAAATAGGTACCTGCGAGTCAGACAGCTGCTTTGGGCTGCTTCCTGTGTGTGTGTGTGTGTGTGTGTGTGTGTGTGTGTGTGTGTGTGTGTGTGTGTGTGTGTGTGTGTGTGTGTGTGTGTGTGTGTGTGGACAAAAAAAAAAAGAGTTGATTGACGGTGTAGAGGTCACACACACACACACACACACACACACACACACACACACACACACACACACAAGAACTACCTAACAGGAAGGAGCCAGAGGGTAATGGTAAGGGGCGAAAAGTCGGACTGGCGAACGGTAACAAGTGGAGTACCTCAAGGATCGGTGCTGGGACCAATCCTCTTTCTAATTTACGTAAATGATATGTTTACAGGAGTGGAATCATACATGTCAATGTTTGCAGATGACGCAAAATTAATGAGAAGAGTTGTGACAGACGAGGATTGTAGGATCCTCCAAGAGGACTTAAACAGGCTGCAGAGATGGTCAGGGAAATGGCTACTGGAGTTTAACACCAGTAAATGTAAAGTTATGGAAATGGGATCAGGTGACAGGAGACCAAAGGGACAGTACACAATGAAGGGGAACAGCCTACCTGTAACGATTCGAGAAAGAGACCTGGGAGTGGATGTGACACCTAATCTAACTCCTGAGGCACATATAAATAGGATAACGACAGCAGCGTACTCTACACTGGCGAAAATTAGAACTTCATTCAGAAACCTAAATGAGGAAGCTTTTAGGGCGCTTTACACTGCCTACGTGAGACCCGTCTTAGAGTATGCCGCGCCATCATGGAGCCCCCACCTGAAGAAACACATAAAGAAACTGGAGAAGGTTCAGAGGTTTGCGACGAGGCTTGTCCCAGAGTTACGAGGGATGGGATATGAAGAGCGGCTGAAGGAACTGAACCTTACGACACTAGAGAAAAGAAGGGAGAGAGGAGATATGATAGGGACATATAAAATACTCAGGGGAATTGACAAAGTGGAAATAGATGAAATGTTCACACGTAATAATAACAGAACGAGGGGACATGGGTGGAAACTGGAAACTCAGATGAGTCACAGAAATGTTAGGAAGTTTTCTTTTAGCGTGAGAGTAGTAGAAAAATGGAATGCACTTGGGGAACAGGTTGTGGAAGCAAATACTATTCATACTTTTAAAACTAGGTATGATAGGGAAATGGGACAGGAGTCATTGCTGTAAACAACCGATAGCTAGAAAGGCGGGATCCAAGAGTCAATGCTCGATTCTGCAAGCACATATAGGTGAGTACATATAGGTGAGTACACACACACACACACACACACACACACACACACACACACACACACACACACACACACACACACACACACACAAGAACTGAACACCAACATAAGAACTGCCTTTAGAAACTTGTGTAAGGAATCGTTCAGGACCCTGTATACCACCTATGTCGGACCAATCCTGGAATATGCAGCTCCAGCCTGGAGTCCATACCTAGTTAAACACAAGACAAACTTAGAGAAGATTCAGCGGTATGCCACCAGGCTCGTCCCGGAACTCAAAAGTATGAGCTACGAGGAAAGGCTAAAGGAGCTGAACCTCACGTCCCTGGAAAACAGAAGAGTAAGGGGAGACATGATAACCACCTACAAAATTCTCAGGGGAATTGACAGGATGGACAAAGACAAACTCTTCAGCACGGGTGGGACACGAACAAGGGGACACAGGTGGAAACTTAGTACCCAGATGAGCCACAGAGACGTTAGAAAGAATTTTTTCAGTGTCAGAGTAGTTAATAAATGGAATGCATTAGGAAGTGATGTGGTGGAGGCTGACTCCATACACAGTTTCAAGTGTAGATATGATAGAGCCCAGTAGGCTCAGGAATCTGTACACCAGTTGAGAGGCGGGACCAAAGAGACAAAGCTCAACCCCCGCAAGCACAATTAGGTGAGTACACAGACGGTTTAATCAGAGGTAAGTATGGTTTAATCAGAGATGTAGGCTAGCAAAGCAGCAAAGTAAAAGGGCATGGAGAAACTATAGAAATAACAGGACACTGGAGAGCAGAGAAAAATACCAGTGCCAGGAATGAATACGTCAGGGTGAGAAGAGAGGTAGAGAGGCAAAATGAAAATGACATATCAAGCAAAGCAAAGACTCAACCTAAATTGTTGCACAGCCACATCAGGAGAAAAACAACAGTGAAGGAACAGGTAATGAAGGTGAAGATTGGGGCAGACGGATTCACTACAAACGACAAGGAAGTGTGCGAGGAACTCAATGTGAAATTCCTTGCACAGTAGAGCAAGGAGAAGTTCCAGAGATAAGAGTGTCCCTGGGTGGTGAGCCCAGCCCCTGGCGCTGGGTGGTGAGCCCAGCCCCTGACACTGGGTGGTGAGCCCAGCCCCTGGCGCTGGGTGGTGAGCCCAGCCCCTGACACTGGGTGGTGAGCCCAGCCCCTGACACTGGTGGTGAGCCCAGCCCCTGACACTGGGTGGTGAGCCCAGCCCCTGACACTGGTGGTGAGCCCAGCCCCTGACACTGGTGGTGAGCCCAGCCCCTGACACTGGGTGGTGAGCCCAGCCCCTGACACTGGGTGGTGAGCCCAGCCCCTGACACTGGTGGTGAGCCCAGCCCCTGACACTGGGTGGTGAGCCCAGCCCCTGACACTGGTGGTGAGCCCAGCCCCTGACACTGGTGGTGAGCCCAGCCCCTGACACTGGGTGGTGAGCCCAGCCCCTGACACTGGTGGTGAGCCCAGCCCCTGACACTGGGTGGTGAGCCCAGCCCCTGACACTGGTGGTGAGCCCAGCCCCTGACACTGGTGGTGAGCCCAGCCCCTGACACTGGGTGGTGAGCCCAGCCCCTGACACTGGTGGTGAGCCCAGCCCCTGACACTGGTGGTGAGCCCAGCCCCTGACACTGGGTGGTGAGCCCAGCCCCTGACACTGGGTGGTGAGCCCAGTCCCTGACACTGGGTGGTGAGCCCAGCCCCTGACACTGGGTGGTGAGCCCAGCCCCTGACACTGGGTGGTGAGCCCAGCCCCTGACACTGGGTGGTGAGCCCAGCCCCTGACACTGGGTGGTGAGCCCAGCCCCTGACACTGGGTGGTGAGCCCAGCCCCTGACACTGGGTGGTGAGCCCAGCCCCTGACACTGGGTGGTGAGCCCAGCCCCTGACACTGGTGGTGAGCCCAGCCCCTGGCACTGGGGGTGAGCCCAGCCCCTGGCACTGGGGGTGAGCCCAGCCCCTGGCACTGGGGGTGAGCCCAGCCCCTGGCACTGGGGGTGAGCCCAGCCCCTGGCACTGGGGGTGAGCCCAGCCCCTGGCACTGGGGGTGAGCCCAGCCCCTGACACTGGTGGTGAGCCCAGCCCCTGACACTGGTGGTGAGCCCAGCACCTGACACTGGTGGTGAGCCCAGCCCCTGACACTGGTGGTGAGCCCAGCCCCTGACACTGGTGGTGAGCCCAGCCCCTGACACTGGGTGGTGAGCCCAGCCCCTGACACTGGGTGGTGAGCCCAGCCCCTGGCACTGGGGGTGAGCCCAGCCCCTGACACTGGTGGTGAGCCCAGCCCCTGACACTGGTGGTGAGCCCAGCCCCTGACACTGGTGGTGAGCCCAGCCCCTGGCACTGGGGGTGAGCCCAGCCCCTGACACTAGTGGTGAGCCCAGCCCCTGACACTGGTGGTGAGCCCAGCCCCTGACACTGGTGGTGAGCCCAGCCCCTGACACCGGTGGTGAGCCCAGCCCCTGACACTGGTGGTGAGCCCAGCCCCTGGCACTGGGGGTGAGCCCAGCCCCTGGCACTGGGGGTGAGCCCAGCCCCTGGCACTGGGGGTGAGCCCAGCCCCTGACACTGGGGGTGAGCCCAGCCCCTGGCACTGGGGGTGAGCCCAGCCCCTGGCACTGGGGGTGAGCCCAGCCCCTGACACTGGTGGTGAGCCCAGCCCCTGACACTGGTGGTGAGCCCAGCACCTGACACTGGTGGTGAGCCCAGCCCCTGACACTGGTGGTGAGCCCAGCCCCTGACACTGGTGGTGAGCCCAGCCCCTGACACTGGGTGGTGAGCCCAGCCCCTGGCACTGGGGGTGAGCCCAGCCCCTGACACTGGTGGTGAGCCCAGCCCCTGACACTGGTGGTGAGCCCAGCCCCTGACACTGGTGGTGAGCCCAGCCCCTGGCACTGGGGGTGAGCCCAGCCCCTGACACTAGTGGTGAGCCCAGCCCCTGACACTGGTGGTGAGCCCAGCCCCTGACACTGGTGGTGAGCCCAGCCCCTGACACTGGTGGTGAGCCCAGCCCCTGACACTGGTGGTGAGCCCAGCCCCTGACACTGGGTGGTGAGCCCAGCCCCTGGCACTGGGGGTGAGCCCAGCCCCTGGCACTGGGGGTGAGCCCAGCCCCTGACACTGGTGGTGAGCCAAGCCCCTGACACTGGTGGTGAGCCCAGCCCCTGACACTGGTGGTGAGCCCAGCCCCTGACACTGGTGGTGAGCCCAGCCCCTTGTTTCAACGAGGTAAAGTTTGAGGGAAGTCAGGTTCAGGATTGATGAAGTATTTACCCTACCCATAACGAAACCGCTACATCTTCCCCTTAATCATAGCGACGTTGTTTACAGTTATTAAACAGTTTACGAGCTGTAAATTCCTAAGCCAAGTTTGTTATTGTAACTGTAAACAAGGCCTCCTTGACTGTGTGAAGATGTACAGGTTTCGCATTTTGTTGGGTTAATGCTTGATGAATGGCAGTGTTACATGGAGGTACCCGGCAGCGCCTGGGTCTCTCTGCCCCATTTCCCCCTCCTGATCCATCCCTCACTCTCAACCTATCCCCTTCTGTTCCCCCACTCCTCTCTACTTCATCTATCCCCTATTCCCCTCTCCGTCTTCCTCTCTATTTCTCAGTACAAACAACAACAACAACACACAACATAATTACACTGTGGTTGAGTTGTTTGCACGTTGAGGTGATATGAACGGCTCAAGAACTCTCAGAAAACTGCGCAAGACAAAGCCCCCATCTCATACATCGTAGGAATTGTTGGTGTTCAAAATAAGAGCTGATCCTTCTTAAAGGGGGGGGGGGGGCATGGTGACCGGCCCTCACCGACCTATGACAGTCCCATACCTAATGTGTGTCATCTTGCAAAGTTCGGTGAGGTTATTCCCAAGCGCCTAGCCTCCAACCTTGGCTAGTCAGACATTGTAATTTATAGATATATATTTAGAGAAAGGACTGAAGAGCAACATTTAGAAACACACAGACAAGTGTAAGATGACTAGGGGATAGGGTCACACTTGGAGCCTCACAGGACAGTATAGACAGACTTAAAATGGACGCAGTATCG